>NW_008651764.1:0-1916 GCF_000695815.1 Acanthisitta chloris
CAGAACACCTCACTGTCACCCCTCAGCGACTGATGCGCAACACGAGCGGAGCAGTGCTTGGGAGAAAGTCACCTCGCTCTCCTCTAGATGTTCCAGCTCCAGATTCAACGGGACAGTCCCCACCTCCGAACACACAAAGGAGAGCCACTGCTGCCCACGTCCCTGTGCAAGGCTCTCCCCGAGTGGTGGCAGCTGCCTGCAGCCATAGCACTGCCCTCCAGGACTCCGCAGAAGGGTGGTCTGCACTGCCCTCTGTGGGAGCAGCCCCTCTCCCCTCGCCGCTCCCCTGCTTGGCAGAAATCCCCCTGGGCAAAACACCAGGTCCAAAAGGAACAGAAAGCCCAACCCTCAGCACACTTGAGAGGCCACAATGCACTCCAGTCTCTACCTTCCTGCACCCAACTTCACAACAGCCCAACTCAGGGGACAACCAGGGAGGCACAGCATCAAGTCCTTTCCTTCACCATTCCTTGCACAGCTTTACTTGATGCACACACAGCACTTGGCTAACCCAACCGTGGCTCTCTTGTGTGTAGGCATCTATTTGCAATCAGGTACACCCACATAGCTGCACTTATACAGACAGCACTGTGTACACCTGTGTTTATACATGTGTGCTCCCTTAACCCTGCAATCTCTGCCCTTGCTGCTCCAGCACGTTTCACTGACTGATCGTGGAACTAGCTCTGCCACAGTGCCCTCACAGCACCCCCTGCTCGACTCCGAGCACAGCATTACTGCGCCCAGGAGGAGAACACGCTGAACTTGCACACCTCCGAATGGCAACGGGCAAAAGCTAGGCTGGGCTCTTAGATCCTTCTCTCTTTGCAGCTGGTGAGCTGAGCTTCAAAGAAGAAGAGGTGGTCATCACCTGCTAGAAGAAAAACACCCAGGAGGTTCATATCTCCCTTGGACCCACTCAGTATCATAGGGACACCATGTACCAGACAAATGTGTAAGTGGTTTAAAGTTCTGACTGCATACAAAACTCAATCATTAGGAAATACTCCAAAAAATAAATTTCTATCTGCAATTGTGTTCCAATCATATAGATACAGGAGGCATAGAAAAGCTGATGAGAAGTTTTTTGGGGGCATTTTCTCTAGTCTTTCTTTTAAATAACAGGTCCGAATTCCTATTTGGTTAAAGTGGTTCTTGAAACTCCTTTTACCTTAACTACCTGAGTTTTACTTACTGCTCAGGAAAAATTGAGAGTATATCTACCTCACCTGGGCAAAGAGTGACAATGAAGAAAACTTACAACAACCTTGGAAGGCACTCTCAAAAGCTGATTCAAAAGAAACGTCATTAAAAAAAGAAAGGGAGCACAGTCATGGGGGGGTGATACCATGCCAACACCAGACAGGTTAGTAGTATAGCAGTATTGAAGAGCTGAATCAGAACAGAAAAAGCAAACAGCCTATCACAAAATATATCCTCCTAAATTATATTATGCAAAGCAGTCGAGAGGACAATTTGCTTATTTAAACGAGATGACAAATACTAGGGTACAAAGGTTAAACTCAGTCCAGTCTTAAACTTCTATTTGACCATCTTCCCATTCGTACAGCTAGCAATAACGCAGAAGACTCGTAAGACAGTAATGGTGAAGCACCAACAGGTTAGCAGAAAGCTACATAGCTCGGAGCGCCTTCCGAAGGTTTTCAGAAATTCTTTTCGTGGTCCGCTACGACATTCACGCAGCGGCTCACTGCCTCCAGACAGGAGCACACTTCACTGGAAACACATCCCGAGCTGCCTCATCGTCAGTGAGCCACATCGCTGGAACCACCTCCGCCCGCACAGGAGCCGAAAGCTGCTCAGTGCCCGGAACAGATGACAGCGCCGGTGGCAGAGTCCGCGCCACAGGTCGCCAGCAGGGCGAGGGCAAGCAGGGAGCGCGGAGAGCTCTCGGC
>NW_008651765.1:0-1632 GCF_000695815.1 Acanthisitta chloris
TTTCACGACAGATTCCTCTCTGCTCAACGCTGGAATGAGTCTTGCCTGTCTGCTAGGCTCACGTTCTGACCCTGGGTTTTCACACATAATATCTGTCTGCTTCCTATGTCTCTTCCCGAACAGAATGGCTTGCACACCATTGGAGTAACTGGTTTTCACACCTGTCCTTTTACAGTCATCTGCCTCTGTTTCACCCGTTACTCTCTGAAAACTATGTAGATAACTGTGGGAGAAGGGATCTGTCACCAGCTGAGAAACTACAGGTGCTATCTCTTAGCACCAGAAAACTTTTACTGCAGCACATGAGGCTGAAGAGATGCTGCACAGTAGCTTCTGTCACTCAGAGGTTTCCCCACCCTCACCTGTGGCTACTGCCCTAGCAAGTGGCTAATTAATAACCTGCTTTACACACGAGTGTGCAAAATTAGTCACCACTTGAACATCTATTCTGTTTCGACCTCGTGGCGATCACGTGTGCACCATGTTCTTTCTACTTTGGGGTTAGCTGGTTTGGCTTTTGAACTGGTTGGTTGGTTATAACACACCTGCCCATCGCGATCTGGAATTCCTCTCGAGCAGTCTCTTCTGGAACAAAAAAAGGAGAAGTTTTGGTTGAATTGAGAAGGTAATTGTAATTCCAATGGCTGCAGGAAACAGCATGGGAAAAATTATCTCCATTGGGTTGTAAACCTGGACACCAGTGTTTGTTTGGTGGCAAGATACTCTAATGAGTTCTTGTTTCATTGCATGGAAAGAGACCAAAGTAACATCTATCCCTGGAACATGGGTAAGGTGAGGAATCCCTGAGGCAGGGTCAGGTGCTCAGCGATACTGAGGGAGAACACCGAGTGAACCTACTGGTATCAGGAATGAGCTAAAAGGGAAAGCAAAACGATATGGTTTCTGCTAAAGATCCTTTGAGAGCGAAACACAAGTCTCAATGGCACTACCCAGAAAACACTTCCAGTCTGTGAGCTAAAAGTCTGCATTGACTAGGCTGCAAAGCTGAAAACAGGGAGAGTCTTAAGGCGAAAGGAAAGGGCTCAATCTTAGGCTAACAGACAGGGATTCATAAAACAGACTTCCACATATTTCCAGAGAAGCTGTAGGATCTCCACCAGCATCAGGGCAGACTACATCAGGACTTGGCTTATCATCTTTATGCAGCCTCTTTCTGCTATGTCCCCAACCCAGGAAAAGAAAAGCTTGGAAACACCTATGAAATTAAGACATGAGAAACACCCAAGGGGCATTTGCTTTACTCTCCTGACACCCTTCACCCTTCAAGCCATTAGGTCAGCCACAAAAATTCCATGAAGGCACAGGAAGAAGAGACAAAAGCTGTGTGAACCTGTCCAAGCAGTGGTCTTGGTACCGTCCGCGGTCCCGGTGGTCGAAGTCGTGGAATCGATCCTGGCGGAAGTCAGAGTGGTACCGATCGTCCAGCGCCATGCGCTTCGCCTCGGGCCAGTACGGGTCATCTCGCCTGCCAAGGAGACCACAGTCAGCAGCCACCTCAGAACAATCCTCCCCTTCCTGCTCTCATTCCATCCAACTATCCCATCAGTTACTTTCTTACTGGGCCCCTCGGGTCAGGAGGGACACTGAGGTGCTGGTGCAGGTCCAGAGAAG
>NW_008651766.1:0-780 GCF_000695815.1 Acanthisitta chloris
CGCCCCGTCCGCGCCCGTCGGTCCCGGTTCGGTATTTGGGGGTCCCGTGCCAGGGGGGTCCCGGTGCGGTATTTTGGGGTTCGGTTGGGTATTTTGGGGTCCGGATTTTGGGGTGCGGTGCCCCGCGGGTCGGGCGGGGGTGGCAAGCACCGCCCCGTCCGCGCCCGTCGGTCCCGGCAGCGCCGAGGGAAAAGATGAATCACCGGCGGCAACGCCAACAACTCCCCCTCCGCGCTTTCCTTTCCTTTCCTTTTTCCTTTCCTCCCCTTTTTCCTTTCCTTTCCTTTTCCAAATTCTCTTCTCTTCCCTTTTTCCCTTCCCTTCTTCCCTTCTCTTCCCTTCCCTCCTTCCCATCCTTTTCCAAATTCCCTTCTCTTCCCTTCCTTTCCTTCCCTTCTCTTCCCTTTTTCCTTTCCTTTTCCAAATTCCCTTTTCTTCCTTTCCCTTCCTTTCCCTTCTCTTCCCTTTTTCCTTTCCTTTCCTTTTCCAAATTCCCTTCTCTTCCCTTTCTCCCCTTCTCTTCCCTTACTTTCCTTTCCCTTCCTTTTCCAGATTCCCTTCTCTTTTTCCCTCCTCTTCCCTTCCTTTCCCTTTTTCCCTTCCCTTCCTTTCCTTTCCCTTCCTTTTCCAGATTCCCTTCTCTTTTTCCCTTTCCTTCCTTTTCCAGATTCCCTTCCTTTTCCAGATTCCCTTCTCTTTTTCCCTTCCTTTTCCCTTTCCCCCTTCCTTTTCCAAATTCCCTTCCCCTCCTTTCCCTTCCCTTTTCCAAATTCCCTATCC
>NW_008651767.1:0-648 GCF_000695815.1 Acanthisitta chloris
TCACTCGTAATCCCCCAACTCCTGCCCACCGGACCCTCTCGGACCCGCAGTCAGCGCAACACCGCAAGCTGACCATGGCACAGCTGTACCGGATCCGGACCACATTGCTACTCAACTCCACGCTGACGGCCTCGTAAGCATGCGTTGCCCACTCCTGAGGAATGCCCTGGCCCTCCTGGGGGCTTCCCAGGTGTCAAGTCCCGGTGCTGAGAGCATCTCTCCCACTCTGTGCCTTGCAGGGAGGTCTGAGAGCCGCTGGCATGGAAACGATGGACGTGCAGATGCACCGAGGAGCTGCTCCTGCTTTTAACCGTAGCGTAATGCTGGGGCCAGGCAGAGTGGGCACTGGGATGCCACGCTGGTGGGACATAGATGGGGATGCAGACCAATCCCCGCGGCGAGGACATGCCCTGGGCGTGGCGGTGTGGGGCTGGACACGGCACATGGCTTGTGCCAGACCCTTGTCCACAGGGACGAGAGTTCTCGGTCGGGGGCCCTGGGGCTGTGGGGGGCTGTGGGACAGCTCCTGTGGATAAGAAAGGGATGACGATGTCGGCAGTGGTGAGTGGGGAAGGTGCTGAGGGGGATGCAGCACCAGTGGCATGGTGCTGCGGGCGGTGCGGGGAGGAGGCTGGGGCTGGTGGCAGG
>NW_008651768.1:0-1423 GCF_000695815.1 Acanthisitta chloris
ACTGCAGCATCATGTAACTCCATGGCTCCCTGGATCCTGCCCTGCTCCAGCTCCTGTCCCCAGAGCCAGGAAAACACCTTTCCTTCCTCACCCAGAGATGGCAAACCAGCGTTGGGGTTTGGGGTTGTTTTCTAGAGCAGGAATTTTATACAGATATATATATATAAAAAGTGCGAGAAGAAGCTTTGATTCTTTTTTTTGTTTTGTTTTGTTTTGTTTTTGTTTCGTTTTTTTAATAAGGAAAAAAAAAATCTATTTCTATATAAAAAAAAACCAAAGCCAAAAAAAAGCTTTTCAGCTGCACCAGGTTTGTTTTAACACTTCAGCCAAAGACAGCAAGGAATTGTGTTTAGGGAGCAGCCAAGCAGGAGGAATTGTGCCTATGGAGCAGCCAGGAAAGAGGAATTTATGCCTAGGGAACAGGCAGGATAGAGGAATTGTGCCTAGGGAACAGCCAGGAAAGAGGAGAAACTCCTTGGCTTGTCCCTCTTTGCCAAAGCTTTTCGCATAGGACCGTGGGAATGGAGACACAGTGCCTTTCCACCTCTTTTTTTCTTGGGATCTGAAGCCAAAATTCCCTCTTTTTTGCCTTGTTTCCTTCAGATTTGATTCCTGGTGATGCTCCTGGCAGCTCTGGGCAATGCCTCTCCATGGCCATTGCCCCCCCTGCTCCTGCCTGCTGCTCTCCCGGTGCTCCATGTACTGTATTCCCACTATTCCCACTTTTCCCACTATTCCCAGCATTCCCCATCCCACCTTTTTTTGCCCTTTGGGGTTTTTTAAGCAGCCAAGTTGTGCCTTAGCCGAGGTGGGAGAGAGTTTGGAGCCCTCCTGGACCTTCACAGAGATGGAGTAGGAAAGTGAAAACCTATGGAGCAGATGGAATTGGCTTGCTGGGATGAGGGATCAGCCCCAGTGGGACCCCCCAGACCTCCTTTTTGGGGGTTCACCCACAGCCCATGAGGTTCCCCATGGTCAGAGTTGGCTCCAAGCTCTGGAGTTGTTGAGGTGGAGGAAGTTCAGGAGGTTTTTGTTGGAGTGAGAGAGATTTGAGTCTGGCAAGGACAGGATCCATCCAGCCTTGGGCAGGGATCTTGGAATTCTGCCTGGATTGGGGAACACCCCCAGCCCTCCCAGCCTCGAGTGGGGGCAGGATGAGGCTCTGGGATCCTCTGGTGGGATTGGGGAGGGATGAGTATTGTATCTGTGCTTGCAAAGCTTCTGTATTGCTGCCTGTAGCTCCTTCCAGAGTCCAAATACAGCCAAAGCCTTCCCATGTGTGTCTGGTCCTCATTGCTGTCGGGACTTGGGAGGGTTGGGGGGTTTGGGGGGATTGGAGCTCCCCAGCACCAACAGGAGGCCCTGGGGGTCTCTCCTAGGCCTACAGACAGGGCTGGGGCTCAGCACCCACCATGGATTGGGC
>NW_008651769.1:0-2428 GCF_000695815.1 Acanthisitta chloris
GTCCCTGCTCAGGGCAGGGGGTTGGGAATAATTATTCTCTAAGGTCCATCCCAACCCCTTAGCAGTCTATGATTCTATGATCTCCCCTTTGCCACCACTCCAGTCCACACCACTGCTATCAGAGATCTCTCAGCACAGGCTGTGACCACACCAGTGGCTTTACCACGAGTCCTGGCCAAACACAAACTCTTTGTTTCAACAGCTGAACCTTCTGGTGTAAATTGCCTCTTCTCATTAAAGCCCTGAGTATGCACTGTGAGACAGGATGCTGCTGTGTCTGCCAGATGCCCTGAATCTGGGAGCATCTCACACATGCAGTCTTGGACTTTGGGTGTCCCTGTGTGTAAAACATTTCATGGCCACCACAAATGCCATATTTCCCTGCAGGAATTCCAGCTGCATCTTGGCGAGCACTGACAGCAGCTCCTCATACTTGTCCCCAGCTGGCTGCTCTTCTTCCAACCAAGGGTGCAAATATCTGCCTCCACAGCCAACATCTGCCTCCAGAGGGAGTCACAGGCACCCTGGGAACACTTATTCCTGAGGTTGCTGCCTCAGGCCTGGCTGGAAGGAAGAGCTGAGCACTACTGAGGCTTTCAGGACATCAAGAGGGAAATCAGAGCTAACAGCAGCTGACAGCTAAGAGAAGTCCTGAATTTTGGCCCCTTCCATATGAGAAGAGCAAATTTGGGCTCACAGACCTCCCATCTTCCTGCCTGAAGGTGGTTTCTCATAGGGCAATCTGGTGCTGGAGAGATTTGTTTGGGAATGATGGTGCATTTGTGGGAAGGCCAAAGGGAGCAGCTCCTTCTGCATCCTTCCATGGAGTTCTAACAGCAGTTCTGGGTTTTGGTCCCTTCCACATGAAAGGAGCAAATTTGGGCTCACAGAGGGAAATCTGAGCTAACAGCAGCTGACAGAGCTAACAGAGTTAGCTCTTCTAGTTAGGTCTTTGGCCTCTTCCATGCAAGAGGAGCAAATTTGGGCACAGGAAGAAAACCAGAGCTAGGAGTCCAAGGGTCTGGCCCCTGGAGCAAATTTGGGCTCACAGACCTCCCATCTTCCTGCCTGAAGGTGGTTTCTCATAGGGCAATCTGGTGCTGGAGAGATTTGTTTGGGAATGATCGTGCATATGTGGGAAGGCCAAAGGGAGCAGCTCCGCCTGCATCTTTCCATGGGAGAGAGCTAAGGGCAGTCCTGGGCTTGGGCCCCTTCCATATGAGAGGAGCCAATTTGGGCCCACAGAGGGAAACCAGAGCTAACAGAATCCTGGGGTTTGTCCCCTTCCATGTGTCAGGAGCAAATTTGTGCTCATAGACCTCCCATCTTAATGCCTGAAGGTGTTTTTGCACATGGCAATCTGGTGCTGGAGAGGCTTGTTTGGGAATGATGGTGCATGAAAGCCAAGGAGAGCAGTGTCTGCATCCTTCCCTGGAGTTGATCTGACTCTCCTGGTGACCTGTTGCTCATAAAGCTAAAAATAAGATTCCAGAGGTCACCAACCCTGAATTGCTGCAGCTTGGCTGGGAGAACACACAGTATTTCTGTCTCCTGCCCTCCCCTGTGACCTTCTCCAGGCATCACATGGAGACCTGTGAGCTGGAGCCAAACGTGACTGAAGACAAGGAGGAATTGTTTCCCTCTGAACAGCCTCCCCTCTGTCTGCTCTGCCTCTGTGGGCTCCAGCCAAAGGGCAGTGGGATGAGGGGCCACATGTGCTGGGAGTGTGTGTGTGTGTGTGTGTGTGTGCCTGCGTGTTCCTGGAAGCCACAGGAAGGTGGAGGAGCTCCTCTGAGGGCTTGCTGTGCTCCCTCTCTGCTGTAGGTGAGAGGATTAGGAAGGAATTGTTTGCTCAGTGTGGTGAGGCACTGGCACAGGTATTCCCAGAGAAGTTGTGGCTGCTCCATCCCTGGGAGTGTTCCATGCCAGTTTGAATAGAGCTTGAAGTCACCTGGGCTAGTGGAAGGTGACTCTGCCCATGGATTGGATTTAAGGTCCCTTCCAGCCCAAACCATTCCATGATTCTGGAGCACCTATGATCTGGGACAGGCTGAGAGAGCTGGGGATGTTCAGCCTGGAGAAGAAAAGATCCACAGAGACCTCAGAACCCCTTCCAGTGCCTAAAGGGGCTCCAAAAGAGCTGAGAGGGACTTGGAACAAGTCCTGGAGGGACAGAACAAGGGAGAATGGCTTCCCACTGGAAAAGGGGAGGTTTGGGTGGGATATTGGGAAGGAGTTCCTGGCTGTGAGGGTGGTCAGGCACTGGCACAGGTTGCTCAGAGCAGCTGTGGCTGCTCCATCCCTGGTAGTGTTCCAGGCCAGGTTGGATGGGGCTTGGAGACACCTATGCTGGTAGAAGGTGTCCCTGTCCATGGCAGAGGGTGGCACTGAATGGGCTCTGAGGTCCTTCCAAGCCAAACCATTCCAT
>NW_008651770.1:0-4342 GCF_000695815.1 Acanthisitta chloris
CCAATATTTATTATAGTAATAAATATATAAATATTTATTACTATATATATATATATACACTATATGTAAGTTATATTAACCTCTGGGGTGGTTACTTGGGGCTCTGGTTGGTAACAGCCTGATGTGTGTGTGCTGAGCCCTGGTGCCTCCTGCCATGCATCCCATGGGTTGTTCTCCCCTGCCCATGGCACACAGCTGATAGCCCTGATTTTAGCTCCTGGGTAGCAGCACAGGAGAGCAAGACACCTCTGGGCACAGGAGGAACATGAAGGACAACATCCCTCAGCAAACCAACCCACCAGTGCCAGCAGCTCCCTAGGCAGGGAGAGAAAATCAATCTGGTTCATACAGGGAACCACATTGGTGTAGTTCATGATCATGTGCTTTGTGAAGCTCTTGAAAGCTTTTCTTGTCCCTGTCTTGCATCCAAATGCAAATCTAGGCAGCAAAATCCCAGGAAACTCTCAAGGGGTGAGTGAAATCCCTTCAGGTGCTGCAGGTTTTGGTGTCTATAAACACTGATGGAGTGAAAACACCACAATAAAACCCAGTGAAGTCTGTGCTGCTTTTCCAGCTGATTCCTTCCTTACAGAGACTCCTCTGGAAACCACAGTCTTCCTCCCCCCTAAGCTTTGCTATCAAAATATTGAGCAGATTCTCCTCTAAGAGGATGCAAACAGGGAGTATTTGGCTCACTGAACTCCATGCTGATCCTGGCTTGGAGGTCACATCAGAAAGTGGCACTGGAACAGAGAGAATTAAACTGATGTGACCTTAGAAAGGTGCAAAGAAGCAGGTGGGGCTGAAGCCAAGAGGGACAACAAGGAATGGAGTAATTAACTGTAGATTATAGTGTGTGTTTATGCATCATTGCTGCCAGACCTAGGGGTTCTGCTGGAGGTGGAAGGTGCCAGCAGGGACTCTGGTTTTGGGCAAATGCAGCATCTCCTCCTTTCCAAGAGTTGCTGTCACCATCCCCTGGTGCCAGAGACTCCTCTAAACTCTCATTAAATTGGTTCAGTGTGGCCACAGCCTACCTCAGAGCACTCACACCTCCGTAGGCCAGCAAAGCAATGAGCTCCCAGCAGGGCATGGAGCTGCCAGGGATTAATTAAGCTGGTATTTGTCCAGGATCTGGGAGATAAAAGTACCAGACTGGCTCATTTCCAGCACTGGAGCACAACAGCTCATGTTGCTAAAGAAAACAGAGCTTTGTGGGGGACAAGAAGAAGCTGTGCAGGCACTCAGTGCTTGGAGAGCTGCAGCTCTGGGTAGCACTGGACGCCCTTCCAAAGCGGCAGGAGCACCAGGACAGCTCCATGGCCCAGGAGCATGGCAAGAAGAGGATGCTATCCCTGTGTTTCCCCCCTGGAAGGGCTCTGGCCCAGCCTGGCTGAGGGCTGAGGTCACTCACCGTCGCAGTCGAAGAGGGCGAATACCACATCACACACGTGGTCAGAGAGCTCCACCTTTGCCACTGTCCTGGCCACCTGCTGCATGGTCACTGCAACACAGAGCACAGGGGGACACAGGGGCTGTGGCCTGCAGACACAAGCTCCTCTTCCTGCTCAGGGTCATTAAATATAGCTTTAGGATCCCTTTTGGAAGTGACTGGGGGCCTGAGGGCATCAGGGGTGGGGAGATGGGGACAGCAGGGATGGGGAGATGGGTCTGAAGGCAGCAGAGATGGGAAGATGGGTCTGGGGGCAGCAGGGATGGGGAGATGGGGTCAGGGGACAGTAGGGAAGGGGATATGGGGTCTGGAGGCAGCAGGGATGGGGATATAGGGTCAGGGGGCAGCTGAGCCCACTCATGGCTTGAGGCCATGCCCTGCACACCACCAAGGCTCCCCCATTCCAGCCCAACCCTCCCAGCTCAATGGCTGCAGCTCCTGCACAAG
This sequence comes from Acanthisitta chloris, assembly GCF_000695815.1. Classification (NCBI taxonomy): domain Eukaryota; kingdom Metazoa; phylum Chordata; class Aves; order Passeriformes; family Acanthisittidae; genus Acanthisitta; species Acanthisitta chloris. The sequence continues at coordinate 1,901 of NW_008651770.1, forward strand.
CCCATTAATTGCACATAATTAAACAGGAATCACACTGATCTGCCAACTGCACAGGGCCCTAAATTCCCCACAAATCCATATTCCAGGCCAGGACAATTGGTGATTTCCTGCAGACACTGAGCAAATTGGGTTTGCAGGGCCATGACCTCCCTGGGCCTCAGACTCGGGGATTTTACTTCAAATGGAAGAAAGTCCCATCAGGTTCTTTTAACTAAGGTAACAGTAATGTAAACCAAAGAGTACAGGTGATTTCCCCCCCCAAATCAAGCTGAGGAGTGTTGCTGACACACACAAGAGCTGTGAAACGTTTGGCTCCGTAATTCCATTGCCCAAAACCTATTAATGCCTTAATATTCCCCCACCAGCTGCACTTGGAATTGCTTCCTTCCAAAGTGTTTAATTCTGCAGCTGCCTAAACACATCAGCTTTAAGTCTCTGGTAGACAAGAGTTTCCACTTAGCCTAAAAAGCTTTTAGTGAGCTTCCCATATTTTTTTTTTAAGTCCCAGTCTGAGTGCTCAGAAATAAAGCTCTTTAAGATATAGAAGAGCAAAGGACACATTTGCAACAGGTCCTCCCAGCACAGACCTGGACTTGTGGTTTAAATGGGTGGTTTGGGGAGTTTGGCCCTGTTTTACCTCAGTGTCAGGTCTGGGGACACACCTGACACAGACCAGCACAGAGAAGGAAACACATGATGATGAGGAGGATGATGTGAATTAATCTGATCAATAAACCACATTATCCCCAAGCTCCCAGCAAATAGCAGCTCTGAGGTCTGCTCAGCTCACTCTGGCCACGCACAGCTCTGAGGGGTGTCTGGAAAGCCTCAGCACAGACTTCAACGCTCAGTCTGGGACCTCAGAGGCTTCCAGTGCTCTTGTCCTTCCCTTCAGCACTTCTGGGAGCTCCCAAGGTGCTCCCACTCCTTGGATTTCCAATCAGAAATGCAGGATCTAACCTTGGAGCTCTTATTTCTGGGCAAAGCCTCTGATTTTGGAGCCGAGCTGAAACAAACTGAGGCTTGAAGAGTTCCTTCCATCAACCCCACTGTGCTCAGTGTCCATCAGAGACCTCTACACAAGAGAGGTTTTGTTACACTCACTTTTCGATTCCTTTGTGAAAGGAGGGACAAAGCTCACTGCAAAAGATGGGGATGGAGGAGAAACACTGGTGTCCTTGGGACCTGGAACCAGAGCCTGTGAGACACTCACCAGGTCCTGTCTCTACACTTATCAGGCCTGAAAGGTCCTGCTGGAGTGAAATCACTTCCTCACCCAGTCAGCCTGTTTTCTTCTCTATCTAATAGTGGGGAAGTGTAAAACTTGAAATCCCTCTTTATCCATAGATGTTGCTTGGACTTGATGATCTTAGAGATCTCGAGGATTCTTTAATGCAGCAACCTAAGCATCTCCGCACAGGGAGGAACTGCAATGTGGGTTCATTTTAACCTGTCAGCCTGGGCTTGTTTGACACCTCTCCCACTCCAAGGACAAGGCATGAGTTGTGCTCTTCTCCCTCAAGCTTTCAGCACCTGAATGTCCCTCAGGTTCAATACCTTTATCAAGAGAAGCTCCAGCCATGTGGTAGAAGCTCAGAGCTGTGTCCACATCATTTATGTTCTTCAAAAAAGTGAAGAAGTTCTCCACCTCCTCAAATGTCAGTCCCTAGGACAGAGAACACAGGCAGAGGGTGATGGGAGAAGGAGATAAGTGACACTACCTGCATGGGACAAAGTGACTCATCAGCCCAAAGCTGTACCAGAGGGAATCATCTGCACAACCAAACACTCAGCCTTGGCACTTACATGGTTTGTGACCTGCACTTGTGGTAACCACCTCTGCCTCACCAGTGCTGCAAGGGGGAAGGACTTCCCCAGGCATGAGCAGTGCTGGCAGGGGCTGAAAGGCATTTCTCTCTCCAGCTCTCAGCCGGAGCAGTGGACACCCCACGGTGCTTGGGATGCAGGAGGCCACTGCAAGCAGGTTCATTGACAATGATTTTTGAAGCTTGAAGACTTGCAATGACCATATAAAGTAGTTCATGTGCTGTAAGGTCTCTCCCAAGAGTGTCAGAGATCCTTAGGGGGATCCATGGTGACACGGCAAGGAGCATCCAGGAGAAGAACTGCCCATGAATGCAGCTCTGGGTCCTACCTGCTCACACCACACCTGACTTTCTCAACCAGTTTAGCACCAGCAAAACCACATCAGTACTGGGACAAGAGCCACAGCCTCCAAGTCCCCCAGCACAGCCACGGCCTGGAGCCAAGGGAGGAGGTAAATCATCCCCACAGGAATAATCACTCAGCCTTCCTCTCCGGGAGAGAGAAATCAGCCTGTCAAGAGGAGCTCAGGTTCAGGCTCCTCCTGTCCTGCCTGGCACAACAGAGAGCAGGTAGAGCAGGATATTAAAAATGCCAAGCGCAGACACAGATCATGGT
>NW_008651770.1:4377-7902 GCF_000695815.1 Acanthisitta chloris
CCTGCTTGAATTACTTCTCAGCAGGGCAGAAGCCAACAATGTTCTTGGAAAGAAAAGCACACTTCTAAGGTGTTCTCATGCAATCTCTGCAGCTTGTTGCTGTCTGTGCTGGGAGTCAGTGGCAGTGCACAGCTGATCTCTGTGCACAACGTGAGCACTGACAGCAGCAGGACCTGGCAGCCCTGGAGCCATGGACACAACCCAAAAGGGATGAGACAGCAAAATGGCACAGGGCATGTGGACAGCAGAGCTGGAGCAATCCCTGCTTGCTGTGCAGGGACATTTCTTTGGGTATATCCTGCTCTGCTTTCCCAGCAGCACACTGAGATGTGAGGACACAGCTCAATTAAACACTGTCCCATCAATAATCAAACCAATCAGGTATTTGTGCAGGAAGCACTGCAAAGGTTCCTCTGGTTTCTACACTGGTTCTACAGGAGGAATCTCTTCGGGATCATCAGACACACACCTCCCTGCTGTGCTCTCCTGGGTACTGACAGTGTGGGGAGCCTGCAGGAGCCATGAGGAGTGCAGGCAGCTCTAGGCCAGCAGAAGACACTGTGCTGTGATTAGCTGCTCTCTTTGGGACACCTGCGGCATGCAGTGGTGGCTCTGAGGCATCCCAGCAGCTCTTCTAAGCCAAGAGCCAGAAATGTTGTGTCTCCCTGGAATCCTCCACCAGGAAATGATAGATAGCAAGGTCAAACAGAGCTTCTAAGCCTTGTTTGGCATCACAGAATGGTTTGGCTTGGAAAGGATCTTAAAGAGCATCTCATTCCACCCCCTGCCATGGGCTGGGACACCTCCCACTAGCCCAGGTTTCTCCAAGCCCCATTCGACCTGGCCCTGGACACTTCAGTACCAACACTGCAGTTGTTATTACTTCAGGTTTACATATGCAAAACCAATGACATATATGCGTATCCTACAAATTTGGGCCTTCACATGGACAGAGACACTAAATGTCTGTAGCCGGAATGCCATTAGTACTATGAAATGTAGTATTTTCCGGAGGAATCCTATAGCTGAGGTTGGCATCAGCATTAACTCTCTTCCAGTTACCCAAGCACAACCAGAGACTGGGACAGCCTCAGCTTGCACCAATTCAACAGATGAATGATCACTTCTTTCCAGGCACTTGTAGCTGCTGATTCACTCTGAATCCTTCCAGCTCTCAGGCAATACTCCCAGCAGGCAGAGTCCAGGGACACAGACCTGATTGCAGCAGCAGAGCTCAGCTTCTCCTGCACAAATCAGAGCTCCTCACCTGGATCCAGACTCAGCCAGGGAGAATTCACTCCACCTCTGTGCCATCCCAGCAGAAAACATCTCGCCCAGCCCCAGAGTATGTGCAGAAGACATAAATCACTAGTTTCTGAGCTCAGGTTTGTTTTCTGGTAGTTAGGGAGACATAAATTAGATACCTTGTAAATATTACTGATGACTCAGGTCCTTCTCACTAGGAGAAAAGCAGCTGTGTAAGGACAGCCTGAGGAGGACAATCCTAAGCAATTTTAACCAGTGTGGCAGCTCTGCTGAATATACAAAGTTATCCAGGCCAAGACGGGATATTCCCTCCAGGAAAAGAAAATTGAAAGCAGATTATCAGCTAATACAGGAAAACCTGTAAATTTCCTTGGATTATTTATTGGATTATTACTTTCTTGTATTATTTTCTTTCTTATATTTTTTCTTCTGTTATTTCTTTTTTTTTTAATTCCCCAAAGCAGAAATTTAGAACAACAAGGCTGGAAAATAGCTGAAGAGTAGATCAAACCCATAGATTTATCATTTTGGAGGCTGCCAGGGTTGCCTTGTGCAAAGGTAATTGCACCAGGAAAGCAAGATGATGTGTGGCAGATGCCACAAGAAAGTTCTCCCAAACTAAGTACATTCCCAAGGGGAAGTTCCTGCCATTCCCCTCCCAGGACTACACCAGTGAAATAATTTCACTCCCACCTTCCCTGTAAAGCAATAGCAACTGCTCCTAGGGCAGAGAGGAGTCACAGCAGGTTAGTTAACTGGACAGCCAGTGATATCACCTGCTATCAGAGCAGGGTAGGGAGGTGTGAAAAGAAGGGTTTGGGGGGAAAATTCTTCCTGCAGAACATGTTTGCACTGTAAACCTCTGTGAGCTGCACAGTGTGCAGGGACTGGGACTCATAAGGGGGTAAATGCAGGGGTTGGGAGGCATTGGGAGCTCTGGGAGAGGTGGAGAGCACCGGCTCTGCTTCCCCTGTATGTCATGCGAGTGAAGAAGGTCTACAACAGCCCAAGAGGCAAAAAGGAACCTCACAAACTTCCCAGAAGAGCTTCTCTTGTATAGAAGACAATGCAAAGTGAGCTCAGAGCTGCTCAAGTGGAGGATTTCAGTGCCACATGTCTCCAGTTCTGCACAAACACTGACTGTGACCTGCCAGAAAGGCTTATCTGTCTCCAGTGCTGCTTCCTTTTATAGCATGGGAGTGAAGAAGGTCTTCTAGAACACCCCAGGGGGCAAAAGGGAACCTCACAAACTCTCAAGGAAAGCTTCCCTTGTATAGATGACAATGTAAATTGAGCTCAGACCTGCTCAAGTGGAGGATTTCGGTGCCTGATGTCTCAAGCACTGACTGTGAGCTGCCAGAAAGGCTTATCTGCCTCCAGTGCACTTCTTGCATCCTTTACATCTCCTTAAACCATGACATATCTTTGTGCTTGTTAAGAAAGACACAGCCTCAAGCCTCATGTTAGGATTCAGTGTAAGGAATCATGAATTTTCCACCCATTCTGCTTCTTGCCAATATAATTGGTGCTGTTCTATGCCTCACTTTCTCTCCTTGAAAGTCCTTGGAATAAGGGAGGAGAGAGACTTGCTCTGGCTCTAGCTGTCTGCAAATAGAAGCACAATCTGGCTCATTTGGGGATGAGGAATAAGGTAAAGAGAAACAGCTCTTCCTCTGGCACAGATGTCAGGGCTTAGCCACAAAGGGAAGGAAACATCTGCTGTGAGAAACCTTCCAGAATAAATCTCTATTTGCTCATTCATCAGCTACTGTTCAATAATATATATACACAGATATATATATATTAAACTCCCAAAATCACTGCAGAGGAATTGACAATCTGCAAAGCTGAACAGAAGAGCTGATGTTTTATTAGACACATATTGCCTTTAAGGATGTTTTTCCATGATAAATCACATTATTCCTGTTAAAACTCAAGGAAAAGCATTGGAAAAGTTCAATCTGCTGAGACACTTCTGAGTGAGACACTTCTCACTCAAGGATCAAGTAAATGGACACAACTTTGGAGACATCAAGGGTCTTATTTAGGCTGGTGACAAAGAGCTTGAGGAGTGAGAATCCCAAATATTCACAGGGAATGTGTTGCCACCATGGATGGATAACAGCCTGGATTCAATACTAAGCCTCTTTTCCTGCAAATCATGAAGAATTCTGCTACAAACTGCTCTTATGGCACCCTGAGGCCAAGAGAAGCTGCAGGCACTGGGCATTCCCTGCCATTAAGAGACTTTTTAGTTCA
>NW_008651770.1:7968-15380 GCF_000695815.1 Acanthisitta chloris
CTGGAGTGGATGAACATGACCTGAGGGTTCCTGCACATCACAGGAGTTCAGTTAAGGCCCCAATAAGGGTCCAAAAGTTGTGTTTTATAACACACTTGGCATCTAAACCAGTTAAGAAATAAACTCCAGTCCTGGTGCCAGGAGGAAGAGGCTCACTCTAAAGGAGTCACATCAACCCAAGAGGCAGCCTAAGGCTTCCCATCCCTTCTCATTTTGATGAATCACTTGTTTATAACCCAGTTAATAAAAGGACATTGCAGCTTTATAGGAGTAGATGTAAAATTCTAATGCTCAAGTCATTTCTCAGCTTTACCTGATAAAGCATCTCCTCTTGCTCTGGGTGTCTCACTCCAAGGTCCCTCACTAGATTAATGAGTGTAGGACCTGCAGACTTATTCTCCTCTAAATTATGAGGAATTCCAATAATTCTTCATAGAAGTTAATAACTAAACAATAAAAGCGCCCAGTGCAGCAGCTAATTAATCCAAGGTTGGGGCAGTAACTAGAAGCAAAGCTTCAGTGTTTGCTCTGGCTCCAGACCCAGAGGGACATTCAGCAAATGGAATTCTTAACATTACAGCATCTGTTTTCATAGGAACAAACCTTTCACTGTTAGTTAGGGTGGAATATTGCCCAGGGAGGTGGTAGAGCCACCATTCCTGGAGGTGTTTAAGAGGTGTCTGGAGGATATAGTTTAGGATTTGGGGTTCCAGCAGTGACAGGTTAATGGTTGGACTTGATGATCTTAGAGGTCTTTTCCAACCCTGATGATTCTATGATTCTACAGTCTGATGTGGACATTGACCACTTCACTCCCACCTCTTCCACCTCCCCCTCAGGTCTCCTCACAGTCCTTAACAGCATGTGGAAGTTCTTCCAAAGACGATGGTGACTCCTGTCTCATTTCCCAACATGGCACAGTTGTCCCTACCTCAGCCTCCCAAATTAGCCCTGAATGCCACTGACCTCGCCGTCCTGGAAGTGCTTCTTGAGCTGTTTGAGCATGACAGTGAGCTTCTTGGACTGCACCCCACTGTAGGCCAGCAGCATGCTGCCGAACTGCCGCTCCGTGATCCGCCCCTCCACCGGCTCGTGCCGCTCGAACTGCCAGGGAAAACAGGGACATGGAGACAAGGTCATGCAACACAAAGCTCCACCCAGGCTAAGAGCATCAAAAGACACAGCAATAAATACACTGGCACTGCAGGAAGCACTTGTGAAGGAGAAATCTTGATGTGCTCCAACACAGATAAGTCAATGTTCTCTCTCCTTTGCTCTCTCCCTCCTCCTATTCTCCCTATCCCTTGGACACCTTCTGGAACTTGTATCTCACCCTCCCAGGTTTATCTCAGGGCTGGGCTAATACACCAGTGACTGCTTCAAAAGCAGCAGGTGCAGGAGTGGTTCCATGAGTGCTGCACAAGGGGAAGGTGGTGAATAAACCAAAGTCTTTGTGGAAACTGAGTGTCATTTTAGCTCTTGTCTGCTCTGAGCTCTGTACCAATGTCCCATCCATCCCATGGATGTCTCCAGACTCCACTTGCCCCAGTCATGGAAGTTCCTCTCATGCTCAGCCCTCTCCAGTCCCTGACCCATACAAAGCTGCTGTGAGGTCCCTACAGGCCTTCCCACAAGCCCTTTGGGAGAGCAAGGTTTCCTCCATGAATCCATGTCTCCAGCATTAGTTTGACTCTTGGCTTTCACTGCAGGGGAGGAAGGACAAGCCATTCCCTGACCTGGGAAGGAGCTGGGTTGGAGCCTTGGGTCTGTGATCACTGCATAATGCAGATTGCATCTTCTCCTTTTGCCCACACCTCTTTGTAGCTCTGCAAACATCAATGCTCGACTTCACCCACTCTCACAGATCTCAGCATCAGAGAATTAGAGTATGTTAAGGGGCTGGAATGGACCTTGGAGATCATTCAGTGCCAACCCCCGCCCTGGGCAGGGACACCTGCCTACAGAACAAGTTGCTCAAGGCTTGATCCAACCTGGCTTTGAACATTGCCACGGTTGGGGCAGTCACAGCCTCCCTGGGCAACCTGTGCCAGAGCCTGTTCCACTCAAGATCCCTTTCCTGATTCTCTTTGGCTTCACCAGAAAACACACAGCCAACACTGGAGCTGATCACAAGGCAGAAAATGACATTTAACAACAAAATGAAATAGTAAACTCACAGGGAACAACTCAGTACCAGAAAGCTGACACTGCAGTGCCTGGGGAGATAACCACTCCTGTCCCAACTGCTGCTCTGTGCTCACACACAACTGCACAAAGGCAGGACAGCTCCCACCTGAGATCAAGGTGGGGAGATCAAAGTGAAAGCTCCACCAGCTTCCTTTCCACCCTTCCTAGGCAGAGCTCCAGACATCCAAAGGAGTGCAGCAGCAAGTCAAAGGATGTGATTCTCCCCTCTACTCTGCTCTGGTGAGACCTGTCTGGAGTCCTGCACAGTTCTGGTGCCCCCAACAGCAGAAGGACATGGAACTGTTGGAGCAAGTCCAGAGGAGGCCACGAAGCAGATCAGAGGATTGGAGCACCTTCCCTCCAAGGACAGGCTGAGAGAACTGGGGCTGTTCAGCCTGGAGAAGAAGAAGGCTGTGTGGAGACCTCAGAGCAACCTGCCAGGATCTGAAGGGCCTCCAGGGAAGCTGCAGAGGGACTCTGTGTTAGGAACTGCAGGGACAGGACAAGGAGGAATGGGGAGAAATTGAAAGAGAGGAAATTTAGAGTAGGTATTAGGAAGGAGTTTTTGCTGTGAGGGTGGTGAGACACTGGCACAGGTTGCCCAGGGAGGCTGTGGCTGCCCCAACCCTGGCAGTGTTCCAAGCCAGGTTGGATCAAGCCTTGAGCAACCTGTTCTGATGGGAGGTGTCCCTGCCCAGGGCAGGGGGTTGGCATTGGATGATCTCCAAGGTCCATTCCAACCCCTTAACATTCTATGAATCTATGAAACTGAGCTTCAAATGATTTGTGAGTGGAACAACTCCAAACCCTACAAGGATGTGATGCAGGCAGAGCACACTGGGATTTAGTGCAGGCAAACAAGTCCTCTGATAGCTTTTTTTCCTTTAAGATGTCTTAAAGGAAGGAAAAGCAGAGCCAAAGGAATTGCTGAGGCATTGCAGTGCTCCAGCTGGAATGGGATGGAGAAGCTCCTGTGCCTATCACCCTATTGAGGGGAATAGAGGGGACAAGGGGGTCACATCCCCTTCCAAATGCAGTCCCCAAACCTGCACACGCAGCACAGATGCAGAGTGAGTCCAATACCTCTGGAGCAGCTCCCACCTGCAGCCACTTGGTGCCAGCAGTGGATTCTGCAGCCTCACACAAGGATAAATGCTGGGCAGAGCTGTTCCTGCAGGCCAGGACACCTCAGGGGCAGAAGAATCAGCTGAAAGTCCAATAGGCTGTTCTGAAGTTCATTCAAAGCCAATGTGATGTGCAGGTAAATCCAAGGTGGCTATGGAATATGCAGTTCATCGGGAACTGGAGGGACAGGACACAGGGCATGGCTTCCCACTGCCAGAGGGTAGGGTTAGATGGGATATTGGGATGGAATTCCTGGCTGTGAGGGTGGTGAGACACTGGCACAGGTTGCCCAGAGCAGCTGTGGTTGCCCCAACCCTGGCAGTGTTCCAGGCCAGGCTGGATAGGGCTAGGAGCATCCTGGGCTAGTGGAAGGTGTCCCTGCACATGGCAGGGGGTGGAACCAGGTCCTTCTAAGCCAAACCATTCTGGGATTCTCTGATTCCATGGGAGAGGAAGAGGCAGGAGAAAGGAAGTGTACTCAGCTTCACCAGCCCAGTCCATATTCACATCTGGGTCCTTCCTGATTTCTTTTTACTTAAACATGCATTAAATACTGAAAAACTCCCACAAAACTCCCAGTCCAACAGAAGAAGCACCTCCATGCTCCTCCCTAAGCTGAAATGCAGAGTAGCTTCCCTCCCTAAGCTGAAATGCAGAGTAGCTTCCTTCCAGCTCAGCTTTCTGGTGGAACAAACAGCCCCACTCTCCTTCAATTCCAAGGAAAAGCTTCCTCCCATGAGGAAAACAAACTATTTTCCTTACTTCCACATCCCCTTAACTGCACAACTTGACAGAAGGGCAGTACAAGGATCCACCATAAAATGATAGACCCATAGGGTGTTCAGGCACTGGAATATTGCCCAGGGAGGTGGTGGAGTCACCATCCCTGGAGGTGTTTAAGAGGTGTCTGGAAGATATGGTTTAGGGTTTAGGGGTTCCAGCAGTAACAGGTTAATGGTTGGACTTTATGATCTTAGAGGTCTCCCCCAAACTTGATGATTCTATGATTGTATTCTATAACCCCTCTGCTTCCTTGTCTCACAATTTGTTTTCCCCACAAACTCAGTCCTCCTTCCCTGCTGGAAACCAAACCCCAGAGACACCAGCATGAGAAACATCCTGACTGGAAAAAATAATGCTGGAATTGCCCCCATGCAGACATTGGTTTCTTTTGCTCTCTCCTTCTGCCGCCATCAGCTGCAAGGCTCATTGGTGGGAAATGAGGCAGCTCTGATGGCCAAGGAGCCATCTGGTGTGGGCAGGAGAACCTCCACTGGGTCCTCCTTAATGATGGACATGGGGCAAAGCAGATGCTGTCGTGGATTCAGACCAGTCACCTTGTAAATGCAAACTTTCCAACCTGATAAACAACAGGGAGACCAGGAAATGTCACTTATAGCAAAGGTTTCAAGTCCAGCCAGCACTGTGTCTCCATGGGCATAGACCTGTTGCCACGTGTTGTGGGGTAAAGGCTAAATTGCCCCTTCCAGTCCAGGCTGTGGTGGGACACAGCTCTGGCTGAGACAAGGTGGAATCATAGAAAGGAAATGTAAGGTGAGATTTCAACTTGCCCCCAGGACATCCCTCCTGCAGGAGAAGGTCAAACCTAAGCACCAGACATTTCTCAGGGGAAGATTTCTCTGTCCAGCTGACTCTCCTTCCTCCTCAATAAATCTCTCATAACCAAGAGCATGAAAAGGGGAAATTCCACTTAAAACTGCAGTGCTGAAACCCTCTCTGAGCAGAGAGTGAGAGCTTAAAAGGGGAGCAGTATATTGTGATTGCTGCCACAGACCCTCAGAGAGGGCTTAGATCATCACACAACCACATGTGGATGCAAAATCTCATGTTGGAAAGTGGGATTTCTTCTCCTTTGTGGCACTTCTGGGCGGTACACTCAACTGTGGCTTATTCTGTGTTGCTTTGCTGAAGAAGATGGTTAGAAAAACCATTTTGCCCTTCCTCTGGTTGCAACTTTGGATCAACCAATGCTGGCAAGAGCCTGGAATCACATCAGTGCAAGAGGGAAAAACAACCAGCACCATGCAAACAGCTCAGACTTTCCCTAAAGCAATGCCAAAGCAATGTAATTCCACTCCTCTTCAAACATTCCTATTAGCTAAACATCCAGCTGTATTTTAGCAGCTCTTAAACTTCTAGGAAGGCTCCTAAAACCCAATCAAACACTGATGTGTTCCCTAAAATCTCAAAGCAAAGATCTTAAAACAAACCCCAAATACATTTCCAATTGAGATAGTGAAGGAAAATAAAACTCCAAGGACTTTAGGATGGAGAGAAAAGCATTGAAGGATGAGTTTTGAGTTTATTTCTGCTGGTTAAACACACAGAAGTATTGCTAACACTAACCCTGTCAGGTTTGGGGGCAGCTGGAAAAGGTGAGCTGCTCTGAGAGCTGCACCCAAAGGAACACAAAGGGGCTGGGAAATGGTGATTTGTACGGTAATATTCAGATTCACCTGACCCTTTCAAGTGGTGTTTGCTCAAAGCTTTGTTTGACAGGCTGCAATCCATTATTTATCCTCAAACTGCAGCAGCTCTGGCTCTGTTTGCTGGGCTGGACAGGGAAGCTGCCACATCTCTTGTCAACTTGCAGCTACAACTCCGACAGAGGGAGAAAAGAAGGGGAAAATACATTCCTAAATTCCAGTGACCACTTCCATCCAAAAAATAGTGAATATATTAGTGACTAAGCTTAAGTGTTTACATAGCGCCAACTTTTTGCCAAAAAAAGAAAGGAAAACTTTCTAAAGGCTTTTGGGAAGATCAGAGATCTAAATTACTATTTTATTTTGCGGGGGATAATTATGCTGGAACGTTTCCATGGACTTAGATCTGAATCCCTGGGGTTTGCCTGCTCCAGGCAGAGACTGAGGGACTGAGCCTGTAGGGAGACACCAGGTGGGATCCAATGGGGTAAAACTCACCCAAAGCAACAGCTCTTAGGATGATCAGAGGTTCCACCAGTGGAAGAAATGCAAATGGGAAGAATGTGGAGGCAGAAACACCAACCCCAGCCTGAATCATCACAGACAGACTGGTCTGCACCACTGGGCAGCACAACCCAAGGTGCCCAAGGAAGTCAGTCCAGCACTGGGTAACCAACCCAGAGCAGCAAACCACAACCACCCTCTGAGTCACTTCCCACTGCCAAGTCCTCAGCTTTAGGAAACACCTCCCAGTCTCACAAAACCAGGCAGCGCATCACAATTCTTTACTTGCCCATTAACTCCTTCCCCTACGTGACTCCCAGGACAACAATCCTTGTGGAGTTGTCCAGCTGAATTAGGCCAGGACAAATGCTCCTAGTGCTCCCAGAAGCACTTGCTTCTCTTTGTTTAAAAAAAACTCATAAATAGCTGAAAGCAAAGGGAGCTGTTTCCACACAAGAGAAATCCAATCTTCCCAATGCTTTCCCTGCTCACACTTTTCTCTCTGCTTCAGTGACTAGGCAGCAGCCAGGCTGAAAACATCCACATGCCAGAAGCAGTGCAGGCACAGCAGCCCAGATGTTGGATGATGCTTTGGAGGTTTCACTGACCTTGGCACACCACTGCTGCCTGCAAGGGGGAAAATTCCCCCTTTCAATCCCCAGCCACTTGTTCCACTCTAATGAGCAATTAAGGAAAGGTTATATAAAGAAGTCTGAACCTGAACCTAACCTCATGAATCACAGCCACTTGCTGCCAGCTCTGAGGAGACTGGTGGTGTGAAACGCAGTGCAGACAGGGAAGGAAAGGAAGGGAATCCAAAAAAAAAGGTATCAGTGATGCTAAGGGAAAAGGACATGTCTGAAAAATGAAAGGGAAGCGCTTCCCTGAGTGCTGAGATGGAGAGAGGGAGGAGATGAGCAACCTCCTCCCACTGCTGTCTCCAGACTTGGCTCTCCCACTGCCACTCCTGCCCTTGGCAATGCTCCTGACACCAAGGAAAAGAGCAGTGTTGCCACCCTACACTCACTGAGAGGGAGGAACGTTCGAGGCAGAACAGCTCCTGACCCTCTACAGGGAAGCCCTAGGACAGCAGAGCCACCACAGCCTGAGTCAGACTCTGGAAACACAAATCCAACTCTCCCTGGAGCT
>NW_008651771.1:0-8963 GCF_000695815.1 Acanthisitta chloris
TCTCGCTGGAGAGATTGGCCGAAGTCCTGGTGCGTTTCCGGGTAGGAGTTCATGGAAAACGCGACAGTTTTCTTGACTTGAAAGGAATCGCTGGGGTCGATTCCTGTGCTTAAATAGCAGGAGTCGCTGGCCCGAGAAGTGTTTCCCTGGCTGTGGTGCTGTCTGACATGTTCGGTGTGCTAATGCAGCACAGCGCTGTTTGGGTGGTTCTGTGAGTACAAACGAATCTGTGGCTCCGAGGTGCAGTGTAGTAACCAACCCTGGACCAACGCATGGAGTATACCCTGCTGGTGGTGAAAGAGCATGTGGTCTTGTGCACAGCAGCTGACGTGGGTGATGGGCAACAATAAAGTGTTTGTTAGCTGTAACTTATGTACCCAAATCTCAAAAAGTATTCTCCGTGCAAACTTAATTTCAGGAAAAGTCCTGCAGGGCTAGTGTTGCCTTTTGAGCTTGAAATTCGGTGGAAGTGTCAGTTTAATCTCATTTGAGGTGTCTGTGAGTGACTGCTAAGGTGTTAACACCTGACACAGGAGCATACTAACTGCTGTGACCACAGCTCAAAAACCTGTAAATGCAGAAAAGTCCTTATGATGAAAGAAATACCCCATCATTCAGGCCCTGGAGAGAGAATGGTGCATTCAATCTTAAGTTATTCTGGTTCTCTCGTCTCCCCCTTTTCCCCCTTCTGTGTTTATGGAGGGACAGAAGGGGCAAACGTTTATGGGCAGGGACAGTTTAAAAATGGCAAGTCAATAAACCTGGCTTTGGAGGAAGAGCTTGCTCTAACTCAACTAGGCCTCTATTAATCTCTTAGCTGTGAGCATTGGTTAATAGTCTGCTGCAGTTAAAGCACTGGTTTTTTGCCGGAGAGCGTGGACTCAACAGTCATGCTGACGACAAGATTTTAACATCAGTAACACCCAGAGTATTCGAGTACAGTGCAACTGGGATTTCTGGATTAATTCTGGTTTTCAGTGAAGCAGCTTTGTGTTCCCTGATACAAAGGGGGAACCTGTTTTTCCATTATCTGTGAGTAATGCCTGCAAAGCAATGTGAATGTGACAGCTAGGTGTGGCCCCTCTCCCTATATACCTCCTCAGGAACTGACTGGCTGCTGAAGAATGGCAACTTTCAAGGGATTTGGCTGGTCCCTCTGAAGTCCCTGCTTGAAGTGCATGGAAGTAGCTAGAACTAGTATTTTTATTGTTTGGAGTATGTGGTGGCTAGTGTAACTTGTAACAGGCTTTGACTATGAGACATAATGCCTTTTATAGCAGAAGCTGATGGGGACTATAAACTTTTAAAACTCGTGCTGCCAAAGTTTTCCTCTATCTGCCTCTCTGTTACTGGCGCTAAAGGAACTAGCACAAAGTTGCGGCTTCAGTTACAGTGTTAGAAATGGTGTCTGCTAGGGAGTTCAGGTAGTCCAACCTTAAGTCTGTTTGTGTTAGCTTCTGTAGTTAAAAACCCCACCGAATTACATAGTAACCATTGCCAGTCAGCTGATGACTGGGTTAATCCAAGTTCAAGGGTGACTTAATGTGTTCAAAATAATGTTTATAACTAGGTTTTAATCAAATCTGCCAGATAGTGTGGCCCTATCTTATCTATTGCTGAGAGCAGTCCACTGCTTTCAGCACTGTCTGTAGCCAGCAGCCTCCATTTTGAGGTATCGGGTGGTGCTGGGAAACTGGTGGTGCTGGGAAACTGGTGCACTGGAGGCTTTGGTTCTGAGAGCTTTTTCTCTTGCTTGGCCCTTGGGAACAGATGTTACCAATGTGTTTGTTCAATGCGGCATGTGCTTTTCTGCTGGAGGACAATACAGGCAAAATGAGGTCTTGTGTGTGTTCAGGGAGGTTGTAGTTAAATGTCAAAGGAAAACAAATTCCATCCAGCTGGGCTTTTCCTCATTAAGGTGCTACCTGGAGAAAATGCTGGTCAACAAAGCTGTAAGGTCCTGTAATAGTATGACAAAAGGGTCTTGTGGTGGAAGGTTCCCCTTGGGGTAGCAGAGATTATTTGGGATTTTATATGAAAGCTTGTTACTTCATAGTTAACATAAAAGACAACTATGGGAGTCAGTTGAACAAGTCAAGCAGCTTGTTTTGCCCCTGTTACTGTCTTCGTTCCTCCAGGGAAATTAAGCTTTCTGGGAAAAGTGTCAGAACTTCTCACTAGTGCAATACTTTTTAACTTGCAAGGGTAAGACCTTTGGTCCCAGCACCTCGCTTCACTCTCCCACACCGATTTTAGTTGATACTAGAGATGACTTTGCAGAGTAACTGCAGATTTGTAGTCGAGGCCAGGTGAATGGTGTGTGACCAGTTGTAGTTAGGATGCCCTCCCACTTTCCCTTTGTTCTGCGCAACAGCAGACCTGAGCTGTGTGGCCATGTGATGAACATGTCCCCCGGTCTGGGCTTCCTTTTGCAGAATACAGTGACTATGCAGCTGGACCGAAGACTTAAGGGTTAAAAGAGGATGGTCTAGCTGGCAGCTGCAGGAAGTGGAACCAGTAAAGAGCTCGTGATGTTACAGTGCCGAGGTGTGAGAAACTATACCAAAATACAGTAGTAGGATAGGAGTGAGGCTTGGCTGAGGAGCTTACGGTGTAAGTAGCTGCAGGGATCAGTTTGCATGGATTCCTGTGTACGGGTGCATTAAATGTTATTGGTGGGATTGGGATGAAAAACCTAGGTACAGGAGTGAGGGAATGTAGGGAGATGGGAAAACTTAACCATTCCCATCTCTTTCAGAATCAGAGTAGGTGGTGTGGAGTGTTGGCTGCTTTGACTGTCCAAGATGCAGGTGTGGAAGAACAGCATGGAGGCTGTGCTTCTGAAGATAGCTACATGGGGAGGGAAAAAGTCTGTTAGCAGGGAGATATAATGCTGGGTGTGTTCGAAGTTACAGGAAGCTGTGAATACTTTCACTAGGTTTCTACCTGAGAATGCTCATGCAGGACTTCTGCCTGCTGGTTAAATACACTTGTGACCAGTCTGATTGTGCGTACTCTTGGCTACTTGCCTGCATGACATTCTTTAATTGGGGGAATGGCTTACTAGAATCAAGTCAGGACTTAGTGTGGCTGATTGCAGAAGCTGGTATTAATTAGTTAACTCTTGCTCTGCACAGCCAACCACTGTCTACATGTGGCAGTAGCCATATTGCTTTCAGTTAGCTGTTGCTGACAGCTGCTTTGCTCTCTCCAACTTAGACCAAATGACTAGAGTTCTATCTTTTATGTGCATAATCTGAAATGAAGTTTTTAACAGCTCGATTGCCATGAGAACAAAGTTGAACATTGACATGGCCTGTTGTTTCTCAGAAAAAGACATTGTCAGGAAGTAGCTGATCAGCACTTTCTGCTTCTGCCTGAGATACTTGTTTGCCTCTTGTTTGTATGCAAGTATTTATTGTTTTTAATGTCTTCCAGTTCTATGCAAACATTCACTTTTTGACCAGGAAACACAAGTAGTGGCATGTAAGAGTGTCTAAACTCCAGAGAACATTGTCCAGAAATAATTGGTGTGACTATGTGTAACACACAGGCTCAAAGATCTGTATAAGTACTGGGTGGTTGCTTATGTAGACTGTATGTATAGCATTGTTTTGACTAGTGGTGTTACATGGGGGTTCACTTGGTAAAATCAGTAAGATGGCAA
The DNA here is from genome assembly GCF_000695815.1 of Acanthisitta chloris. NCBI lineage: Eukaryota > Metazoa > Chordata > Aves > Passeriformes > Acanthisittidae > Acanthisitta > Acanthisitta chloris. The sequence continues at coordinate 3,668 of NW_008651771.1, forward strand.
TCCTATGAGGCTTCTTTGGAACACACACCATAGAGTAAACCACACAACATCATTTTAGTGTTAGTCATTGATTGGAAAAGAAATCAGACTGGAGAAGTGTACCAAGGTTTGTCCTTTTCAAATTCTGCAAAGCAAAGTCTGTCCCAGAAGAAAATTGAGGTCCTTCTGCCAAGATATAAATGAGAAAACGGATTATTTAAAACCATACAGATCACACTTGGGGCATAATACAGAGCTGTCAGGATTGAGCACTGTAACTAGAGAATTTCTAGCTTGTTTCCACAGTTCAGTGAGTTAGACTGAGTGTTGCGGTCATTTTCTAATTGAAGGGTCATAAGACACTGACTGATGCTAGCCCTGATGAAAGCAGTTCACAGTGAAGCACTTACATGTGGTACAAATACCCCAGTTAAGTGTTTTAAGAGCTGCCATAATGATTAGTGTGTTAAGGCTGAGAGCAAGCCTGCTTTGGAGATAGTCTGCATTGTTCAGGAAAGGAGGGGGAATCATTAATGCATTCAATTATTTTCTTTTATTTTTGTAGACCGAATTTGAGACAGAACTGAAATCTGCTGGTGAGAAGCTTATAGTAGTTGATTTTTCTGCCACATGGTGTGGACCATGCAAAATGATCAAGCCCTTCTTCCACGTAAGTAGCTTTTCTGGTTTTATTCCTTCATTTACTTGTATATAAATGCTTTTGTGTTGCTTGACAATAATGCGAAGGAAGTTCCTTTTACCACATGTAATTGCTAGCATTTTCTGGAAAAGGGAGAAGTTGCAGAAGTATCTACTTTTAAGACTATCAAGTTAAATATATTGACCTTTGATACAACTGGGAGGTAAAACGTGGTTTAACTTTCGCTGTCTTAGTGCTTAACATACATTTTGGGTCCATAGGGACCTGTTGGTTGCATTGCCTCCAGAGGTGGGATACAGAGAGGAAACAGTTTATCCTCCTGTACACCATTAATGTAATCGATCCAGTCGTGCTTAGGTGGCAGTGTTACTCCTGGTAAAGTGTGAGATAAGCTGTCACATCTTTCAGTGACCAGCTGAAGGCCATAAGAGAAGGATATTTGAGTCTTCTCTATGGAGAGTATATTTGAACAAGTTTCAACAGACTCCTCCAGAAACAGTCTGGAGCAGAAATTCTTTGTTAGGGTCAGTAAAATAGCTGCTCTAAGATAACAAGGTGTGTGTCACTGGGGAGTTAAGCAGCACCAGCCTTACAATTTATATGAATGTGTCTTTGAAAAGAAAGCATTCCTGGAACACTATAACTGCAAGGGCTTTTCTTTTTTTTTCATTCCAGAGTTTGTCTGAGAAGTATGGTAATGTGGTGTTCATTGAAATTGATGTGGATGATGCCCAGGTAAGTCTGAAGTGGTGCTAAAGAGTTCCATGCAAGTGACAAAGCACAGAACTGTTTTTAAAAATGTCCTTGCACATACTGAAACAAAACGAGACATTACTTCAACTTCAGAAGGATAGGGATTTAGCTGGAAAGAATGATTTGGATTTCTTTTTTTAAGAGAACCCCTAAACAGAAAAAACTGCCTTGATTATCAACAGACTTGAAGTACTATGACTGACTCTTTACTTGGGGGGAGGGAGTGTTAGTCTAAGGCCTTTAGCTGCCCTGATGCAATCTTCTCTAAGCATAATGGTTCACAACTCTCTGATCTGTCTGATCTCGCCACTTCTTGTGGCAGTTTGCTCTTTCATTTCAAATTAAGTCTTGAATTAAGTGCAATAAAATGTCTCCTGTATTGCAGTTCCAGCGGTGTCAAATAGGTATTTGAAAAATGTCAGGTTGAAGCAAAGAGTTGCCGTGGGGCTCTTGAGCCTTACAACGGTCATGTCTGTTTTGATGCAGAGGTCTGTGTTTTTCCAAACACAGAGTACAGGTATAGTTAATGCATTTTTGCTACTGAATGAATTAAATGCTGAAGGGAGGGTCTCTAGGGCTTATTTCAGGGAGATGTTAACACTGCACTGGTGATGAACTGCCAGAAGTGCTTTTGATCTATGTTAAGCAGAAATGGCTTTGCCTAAACAGAAGTCACCTAGTGGGTTCTAAATTTAACACCCTTCAGAACACGCACAGTTGAAGATTACTTTTTGTTTCTTCCAGGATGTTGCTTCCCACTGCGATGTGAAGTGCATGCCAACGTTCCAGTTCTACAAGAATGGAAAGAAGGTAGGCTCTGCTCTTTGGATCTGGAGCAGGAAAGCTAAACACTTGAAAGAAGATTGGAAATGTTGGACTACATAGTCTTCTTTCGCTTGATAGTGTCTCTGGGGTACCAATAGCATTAAGGAATTCCTGGGAGGGAGCAAGTTCATCTTAGCAAATGTAAGGGGGACCAGCAGTTAACTGGTGATGCAAACTGTTGTTCACAGGTAGTGAACTGAGTTAGTGTAACAGGTCAGTCTTACAGGCAGAGCGTCATGAGAGACAGTGGGGTGAGAGGTCTGGGTTAAGACTGCTGATTTGTCTGCCTAGCACCTTGCTTTTTACTTGGTTAGTGTTTGTACTCTGGATGCAGCTCATGTTCAAGCAGAGACTGTATGTGCCTGTGTAATGCCACCCAAACAGAACTCTCTAACCTGGTTGGCTGTACATGCAGCTGAAACAGCTGTTTGGATGCTTTTGCGTAGAAGGCTGTGTAACCTGTGAAGTGAAGGTTCTGTCCTTGTCAGAGGACTGAGCAGACCTCTTGTGCCTGCACTGCCCAGAGATGGATGATATAGGATGCAGATTGTGCTCTGACAGAATAGTGGGCTGCCTGTGCATGGTAATTTGAATAGTTCTCTGCCTGAACTCAGGAATTGCTGAGCTAAATGTGTTGTCTTGGACTTTCAGTTTGCCAAGCAAGGTGAAGGTAGGCTTTTCTAAAGTAAAACAATACCTGCATGGAAGTTTCATGGTTGAAGGCAAGGGAATTGCACCTTGGAGAGTGAATGTCAAATGCAGGGTGACTTTCAGTTCAGCATGGGGCTAAGTCATGATGAACCATGAACCTTTGACAGTTCTCTTTGTGGGAACTTCCACAATGTCATAACGCAATTGTAAGAATTATGATTACATTGTGACAGTCTCTGTGTGCCATTTTGTATCAAGCAAGCAGTGTCATGGCCCCTGGTATAGTCTGCTCTGCACCTTGCACCCCTATAGGTACTGGAAGACAGAGCTGCTGTTTTTGAGATATGAATGTTGCCTTTGTCTTTCTGCTGTGTAAAGTGGAAGAAGGACAGTTCTTACAGGACAAGCCAGGCTCAGAGACAGTCATTTGAGCCAATCCTTCCAGAATTTGATTGGTAGGGGTCCTGAGCAACCCAAGGTGACTTGGAGCTATCTCTGAGTCTCCTCCAGCATCTATGTGATTCTTGCACAATATTGATTCAGGATCAAAGATAGTTTGGAAGTGATTGTTGATAGGCTTTGTCCCAGTTTTTGCATGAGTTGAGTGGGAGAGAAATAGATTAACATCTGCAAAACACTGTTTAAAAAGCAGAAAAAAAATTAATTGTAGCAGAGTCGAATAGATGTGTATGTGACTGGGTGCTATGCAACTAATGTTATGAAGCATTGAATGCAACAGTTCTAAAAATAAATCTCTCTTTACAGGTGCAGGAGTTCTCTGGGGCCAATAAAGAGAAGCTGGAAGAGACCATTAAAAGTTTAGTCTAATCTCCAGCCATGGAGACATTGAAGCATGAGTGCTTCGGCTAAATTATAGCCCAAAACTTTTCTACTTTAAAAAAAAAAAAAAATAGCTAAATAAGCTAGCTAGGTGAAGTGGTGGAAACTATAATCTTGATCTATGTAAATGAGTACAATAAAGTGTAAATTCTTCACTTTTGGATATTGCCCTGTGTTTCAATGACAATGTGAGGAACCTTATAATGTCAATATGGTGTCAGGGTTTTCTGTGTTAAAGAAGTACTGTCTGAACACAAAGACCTGTCAAAAGCAACCTAATCTGGGGGTTGAAAATTGTGGGATAGCAATGACAGTTGCTTTAGAAGTCTACTGCCACCTTAGATGGTAGTCACCAGGCCATAATCTGGTTTACAAATGCAGAAAGAGGAGTTGGAGAAGAGAGGATGGTCACTGTGTGGGATAAGTTCTTTATTTCATTACCTCTTTTTAGTTAAGACTCTTCAAAATTTTCAAGCTTCATTTTAGACTTCAAAGCTAAGACTTAGTCCTTCCAGAGCATAATACCAGTCCTGCTATGGAAGTGCAAGGTAGAACTTGGAGCTGCTGCCTTTTTGCCTTTTCAGTTTTACCTTGCCATTTGTGTACCTTCTGGTTCTATTGGTAACTTAGTGGTGCTTTTAGACTGAGTTGGGCTGCTTCTGTTCATAGGCAATAGCCTGGAGCAAATGACAGAAGAGGTAAAACTTATCTCCAGAGAATTTAGTCATATTCTAATCATTTTCATTTGAATGCACTGTTGCACTCTTAGAACATACTGGACACTGGTCCTTCAAATGTGAATCAGGTTGTCTGGAGGAATGCTAACCTTCCAACCCCCTGTATACCGTTCAGCTGCTCTTGGCGCTGTTACCAAGGAGAGCTGTTGTTTTTTTCACCATATCAAAATGGTCTTGCAGGCTCAGGTGTTGTCCTGTATAAGAATGCAGTAAATAAGGAAGCAGGGCTGTAGCAAGCAGTTACGCCTGATGCTCTGGGTAGGGCTTGTGAGCTGAGCTGCCCCACTGAGTATCACTTGTGAAAAAGCAAGACTTCCTGCTGCATATGCAGACGATGTGGAATGAGTGAGCCTCTTGTCTTCGTGGTAGGGAGCTCATGCATGACTCAGCCCTACACTCAGTTCACAAGCATGCATGAATTTCTTCATGGCTCTTGAGGACTGGGGGCCTTCAATAGCTTGTTGTTAATGTACCCAATTTGAAAGAAGATTTTTCAAGTCCAAGAAGTGACCACACCCTTTACTTGAGTCTGAGTCATCAAGTAACTTCTTGGATGTAAGCTCTGGGTTGTGATCATGCAATGAGAAGGACATGCAAAATGTCTTATGTGCAGCTCTGGCTATTTGTCTAAGAGGAGTGCTGCTGTGTATTTAGACTGTTCACAGGTAAGTGGGAAGCCACTACCCCAAGTGGTGCCGTGGCCAGGCTTGTGAGAAGAGAATAAAAATGAAGCTGGAGCAAGAATGTGTTGTAGATACCATACTATCTGCAAACAAGCATTGCCTTTGAGCATGGCCTACTTATTCCCTCTGGGCAGTAGCTTGGAGCAAGAAAGGTTTAAAAAATTCCT
>NW_008651771.1:8995-22190 GCF_000695815.1 Acanthisitta chloris
AGCATCTCATCCTTGAGAAATAAAGCTACTAAGGTGTGCTGCAACATAGAATGTTTCTGCTGAGGTGTGAGGCCAGACCAGGTTGTTGCTGTTATAGCAGGAGAAAGGTGTAATCCATGGGACTTGGCTGCTTGTGTGTTGTTTGACTTAACACTTTGTTTTCTTTATTAATAAGATGCTACTCTGCAGTAGCCTTGGATGATCCATCATCCTTGAGAAATAAAGCTACTAAGGTGTGCTGCAACATAGAATGTTTCTGCTGAGGTGTGAGGCCAGACCAGGTTGTTGCTGTTATAGCAGGAGAAAGGTGTAATCCATGGGACTTGGCTGCTTGTGTGTTGTTTGACTTAACACTTTGTTTTCTTTATTAATAAGATGCTACTCTGCAGTAGCCTTGGATGATCCAGGTGAGTGACTGGAAAGGCAAATCATGATTGGGAAGATCAGAAGAGCTAGAATAGCTCTTGTGCTGAACCAAGGGGTGCAAAGCAGTTTTTACAAGGGCAGTGAGTTCAGCTTCCTGTGCTGCAGTACATTCCCATCCTGAGAATGGCATACTGTGATGAAAATAACTTGCATAGCCTTATTTGAATGGTGTTCTTCAAGGCTCTGCTCTTTGAAGAAGATGCAGTGAGGGTCTCTGTGTGTAAAGTAAATTTTCCTTTAAAGGAAACTACAAGAATATGCTCTTCAAATGCATAGTTGTGCCAGAATTTGTGTTTGAAGTTGGTCCTTGTCATTATGCGTCATGGAAACCTATGCTTTGTTCTGATGATATATATAAGGAGCCTCGGTTCCTGCAGCAACAGTGCCTCTTCTGGGAAGAGAGAACTCCAGTTCAGGATGGGAACTGGACTGAGTCTTTCAACAGGCAAGAACAGGGTGTTTCAGCCTCTAATAAAGCCTAGGTATAGCAAATGTCCTAAATGGGATGGGTATGAGTAGTCTTACTAAAGCCTCGGGTCATAGGCCTGCCAAATGGGTATTGAGTAATAATACTTCATAGAGAGCTCAGTGGGTGCATTTTCTTGCCTTTTTTTTTTTTTTGTGTGTGTGTGTGTGTGTGAAGGCATGAGACCAGTATTACTGTGTAATATATCCAGTAGTGCAGGATTCGCTCTTTCATTACACTGCGGTCTGCTGCTTGTGTGAACAGAATGGATTGCTTTGATCCAGTGTTCTGCAAATATGCCTGTAAGAGGGAAGTGGTAGATGGCCAACTGACTTGAGTCTTTGAAAGACACTTGATGTACATGACAGAAGAAACAACATAGATTTCTTCAGAAAGTAAGGGCTTCTGAAAGAAATTCTTCTCCCCTCAGGTAATGACTGCAGTCTGTCATTTGACTATTTAATAGCTGGGATCTGCGCCTTGCTGTCAAACAAGTAGAGCAAGATGTTTTTGTCTGCAGGCCTGTTGTATAGCTTGCTTATAGTGGGCTGGCCCACAGGAAGAGAAGTATTTCCTTGAGCACAGCAATTGGAACACATAGCTGCAATAGCTAGGCTTAATGAGAGAGGACTAACTATCATGAAAGGAAGGGCAAGGGGTCACAGTGAGTGGATAAGGGAACTGTGTGTGATCAGATTGCAGTGAACTAGTGACACTCAGCTCCATTCATGGGTTCTGAAGTGGCTGTTGTGCACTTGGGGAAGTGCATGCTGTACACTTAGGGTGCTTAACCACCCACGCATCTCTTCCACACCTCATGTAGCAGCCAACCTAACTTCAGCTCCAATTAGCTATCAGCTTTTCATTCTTTCTTTGACCTGAATGAAGCTAGAGTTTGATTCCCATCTGGAATTATTACAGTAAGAGTACTGGTAATTATTTTAACCTGTCAGTTCTTAACTGTTCATTCATCAAAACTAGCTGGATCTACTAAGCTAACAAATTGTTAGGGTTCTATTGTTTTACCAATGCCAGTGAACTGTGGCATAGCTACTCCTCTGTGCTATGCTATGACATGCAACTTTCAGCACCCAAGGAACTGTCTAGAGAACATGCTGGTGAATCCCTGCTGGACTAACTCTGTAGTGCTGGTCCCTGGCCCTTGGTGAGGGGTGGGAGGGACTGACTGGTGGGCTGACCTTGGGTGGCTGCCAGATGCCTACCAAGCCCCTCTTATCACCACACACACTGCACTACCATCTTTCCCTCCATGTCCCTGTAGGAGAGGGAGAGAAAAAGAAAACCACTTGACTTGAGATAATTGCAGGCTGATTCCCCCTGTCCTTTAAGTCACAGGCAAAACAGACTTGACTAAGGGAAATTAATTTATTGCAATTAATCAGAGTAGAATAATAAAAAATAAGAACAGATCTACAATTACCTTCCTCTATCTCCACCTTCTGCACAGACCTGATTTCACTCCTGGCTCTTCCTCCTCCCTACCTGAGTAGTATAGGGGAATGTCATCTCTGCTCCTCCTTCCTCCTCATGCTCTTGCTCTGATCCAGTGTGGGATCCATTGGAATATAGTTCTTTGGGAATGGACTGTTCTGGTGTGAGTTCCCCCATAGGCTACAGGTCCTGCCAGGAAACCTGCTCCAGCATGGAGTCCTTCCCACAGGCCAGAAGTCCTGCCGGGAGTCTGGTTCCTCTGTGGGCTCTCCACGGGTTGCAGCTTCCTTTGGGCCTATACCCTGTTATGGACATGAAGTCCTCCATAGGCTCAGGGAATCTCTGCTCTGGCACCCGCAGCACCCCTTCCTCCTCCTTCCTTGACCTTGTGAAGGTGTCTTACAGGGTGCTTTTTCTCATGTACTCTTGTTCCTCTCTCCCTTCTGTAGTGTAGGGTTTTCTTAAAAAAACAAACCAAAAACAAAAACCCCTCAAGCAAACAAATCAAACAAACAAACCCAAAACAAAAAAAACCCCTTCTCAAATATCACAGAAAGCTCAGCTTTGGCCAGTGGCAGGGCCCTTTTGGAGCTGGCTGTCACAGATTCTCTTACGTGGCTGCAACTTCTTGTGCTGTCTCCCAGATGCCACTCCCGCAGGCCCCCCAGTACCAAAAGCTCCCAAAGTAAACCCAACACATTTTTATTCAGCTAGAGAACAGATCTCACAGAAGAATGGATGCTGTGGCTGGGCCATGTTGTTTCCCGGCCCCTCCTGTGGGCATCCACCCTGGAGGACCATGGGAGAATCTCAGCAGGCAGAAATGCACTCCAGGAATATCTCCTTGGTTTCAGCAACCTGCAGCCCCTTGCGGCAATTCCCAGGGCTTCCTGAGGCCACCTTTAGTGTGGCAGGACATGGTGAACTCCTGTCCCCACTGTGTCCTGAGCTCAGACAGGTTATTGCCACCAGCTCCAGCTTGAACTTGGTTAGGAACAGGACACACAAGTTGCTTGGAACACCTCTAGTCTAGAGGCTGTTTCATTTTGCACAGGCAAGCATAAGGTGTTAAGCAGTGAAACCACTACTCTAGAAATAATAAGTGAAGACCTATCTAGCCAACAGATGATGAAGCCTGCAGCTGTTTACATGTGATATTATCAAATAAGCTCTTCCTCTTGCTCTCATACTTTACATCCTCAATGAACTGGGATAATAAACAGCCTCAGAAATCCCACTGTCAACCCTGCTTGCAAAGTGTAACTTACGTAGTGGCACAAACGTGGTCATGTGGACTAGAGAAAATCAGCACAAAAAGACCAGAGATGACTATCAGCACAGCTCAGCCACAGGGTGATTGAGGAATGGGCACTGCACGCTGGGCAAAGCTGACACCCTTTTCACCTTTGCAGATGCATGCAATGCAGAACTGCTCCAGGCAATCCCTTGCATACCTGCTGACAGTCAGGGGGACCACCAAGAGCTCACCCTTTCCCAGAAAGCCTCTAAGCTGAGCTGCAGAGTGATAATGTTAGAGGAGAGGTGATTGGCAGACAATGTTTGCCACTCACAGACCCTATGCAGCCGTGGGAGGACAGGCTCCCCCCTCCCCCTGCTCTGCCTCTAAAAGCACACGTAGCCATGAGTTGGCAGAAAAAGCCTATCCCAACAACACATTGTTGTGCCTTTGCTCTACACTGGACTTTGGCACCTTGTTCAACCACTACACTGCTTGTACTCACAGGGTTATCTTCCTTCACTAGTGAGGGGAAATAGTCCTTCATCCTAACCTTGTGTCACTGACACTCTCACTCCCATGACTGTCAAGGAGAAAAGCAAACCCTTAAATGCCCCCTTTTTATTTTCAACAAGATGTGGAAAAAAAAATCAGTTATCACTCCATAAGCTTTAAAACTTTCAGAGCAAGCAAGCTCACAGTGAGAAAATCCTACAAGATCTCCAGACAGTGCCAGACAATGAGGGCTATTATTGTCATTATCCACGTGGTGGCAGTGTTCCCGGCATGTAACAGTAAACCTGATTTTCAGGAGGAAGTAGCTATGTTCCTCAGAGAAGTTCAGAGCCTTGGGGGGGGGGGCAGTGTTGGTTCTTCACAGAAAAGAAATACATTTTCAAGGTAAAACAACCTTGCAAAATCAGTGGCAATTCCTGAAGCATGAAAACGATACACAGTGAGGGGAATGTACAGATCAGTGTTTTAGGAGAAAGCAGGCTGAGCAAGGATTGTTCTGACTGACAACTCTTTCTGCAACTCTGCCCGAGGGACAAGAACTCCCTGTGGCTATTTTAAGTTAATTTCCAAATCACAACTTTACTTGAAACAAGAGATCATTAATTCACTGGACTTGAAACAATTCAGTATTTTAGGACTTGCAAGTTGCCTGAAAATTCCTTAGTGAAAAGCCATCAAACAAGAGCAGACTCAGTACATCTGAAGCCTACTGACAAGTTCCCTTTTCTCCTTTACCACTTTCCATGCCATGCAGTAGTATTAATCCACAGATGTTTCTTAGAGGTCAGTATAAAACCACAGCACTGGAGCTAATCCTAACTGGCAATTCATTCTCCTCAGAAAACCCCACAAAGCAACCAGAACCTCTCCTAATTGTGCCAAGATGCATTATATCCCCAGTGGGCAGTCGACCTGTACTTCAGGACATGTGTTTTGTTCAATTCACTCAGTGAGTATTGGTCAATCTACATCTTAAGTAAGTGAGTTCTTCTTGTTGATAGACAATCTAATGCATTTTATCTCATCCAGGCACTGCAAAGACATTAAGGCTGTTTAGGATCACTCTTCACAGATCAATAATGAAACCTTAAAACTGACCACAAAGTCCTTCAGTGGTTAGAGATGGATCATCATTACCTTCAGTACCTCTCTGAATCCCACAGTAACAGGTCTTTGTTTCAGCTATTTCAATACATCTAAGATGTTTATTGTTGCTAATCTGTGTTCTCATTTGCTTGGCAACGTGTGGGTGCTGGGCACCAATTTAACACAGCTAGGGCCATCATATTGATCTCCTCTTCCAGGAGAACCAGGGTGAACACCATGGCAAGCTTTGGGCACCAATGGCCAAATTACTCAAGGAAATAAGTGCCCTATTTTTATCACTCATACTGTGAGATCTGCTGGGATAAATATATGCTTGTAATATTTTAGGTCCTCTGTGTTACCCACAAGGAAGTGAAAGGGAGAGTATTCCACAAACAGAACTATAACACAAGCAAAGTATACATTAACAGATTTATTTTTCTGTTCCATAATCTCAGAGTAAGTGAGATCTCTACATTGTGGACAAAAGTGAAAAATAAAAAGCCAGCTAGAGAGGAAGCTGGGGATCCCCAGGTATGGTTAGCCTGTTCTCTGCTCCGTAATTGCTAAAAAAAATCCCCCTTGCCAACTTCTGGGCCAAAGCAATGTGCATACTTTAGATTTGCCATCAGCTGCAAAGCTTTTGGAACTGGTTGTCCTATCTACCAGCCAGCTTATAGAAAGGTTCAGGTTACTATTAAGTCTGTTTCAGTTCCAATGTTCAGCAGTTTTAAGGCACTTCTTTCTGTGTAGCTTTGGGAAGCAACTCTCAAGTTCTTCAAGAGCAAAGCAACTGACATAGACTTATTAGTCCAATTATTAGCAGAAGTTACCATCACCACTGTCCACCAAAAAGACTGAAACATACTGGTTGTACATTTTGACAAGTGAATTATAGAGCATTTAACAGAATCACATTCTCCTGTGCCAGCCTCCCAGGAATATCTGACACTCAAACTCTCACAATGGCTTTTCCAAGATTTTCTCCCTTTAACATTCCAATGAAAGCCATTGGCATGTTCTCAAATCCTTTAGTGACGTGTTCATGGTACTTCAGTTTTCCCTGTCAAAAGTAAGAAAGGAAATTGCTGAGTTTTCATTCACCAAAACTGACAAAATTGCAACCAAATGTTGTGCAGCATGGATGTTTCCCTTGGCATATGGAAGCTGGCATGCACATGAGTAACTGCAAAACTAGGGAGGCTGTTGTGAGGATCTGCTTTTGTAGGTAAACCCTTCTACTTGGCATGGTAACGGGGGCAAAAGTCACTGCTATAAAAACACGCCAGGACAGATTTAGTGCTTCTTGGTCCTCAAGCAATTGACAGGTAGGGCTTAATTTCACCAAAGTCAAGCCTGTTTCTACCCATATGGAAGTATGGAATTGCAAATCAAAGTGATCAAAATCTGAGCCAGCCCAAATCCTCATGTTTGTAAAAGCTAGAGCTTCTTCACCTTTAGTGTTCACACTCACAAACTTCTCACAGCCATGAAGCAACTTGGTTACTAACTCAGCCTCCATTTAGAAAAATAAAATATAGGACATTGCCTGTTAATTAACCTTGAAGCTCAGCTCTCAATTCTATAAAACCATTCATTCTTGCCAGTAATTTCAGCACAACACTACAATGGAAATTCTTGCTCATCCTACAAATGAAAGGAGACTTCTGAATGAGAAACTGAGGAATTACTCTAAATATGAAAATTTTCATTACCAGGTAACTGTTTTGAATTGCTCTGGAAGCATCATTTTTCAGAGCCTACATCTATTCTGGAATATATCTAAGTCCACAAGCAGAAGGGATTGCACATGTTTACTATAGTGTGAGCATACCCAAAAGGCCCAAAGAGAAAAAATGTGTCCTATTGGGACATCAGCTCAACAGCTGCGACAAAGAAACTTCTCACAAAGAGGGAAGCTATAGTGCAAGTACACCTTGCAGAAAACTATCCCCTTCCTTCCTTACCTCCACAACCCACTTTAGCAGTGTCTTCACACCTTCTTCCCGGCGGTTGTTCCAGCGGCTCACAATAAACCCTTCCATTTGAAGCTCTTTGAAGATCATTGGAACCTGCACATAAGCCCCTGCAAAAGAAAGGAATCAACAAGCCACCTGCAGTATCAGTTTCGTTTAAAATAAGCTCCAAAGTATAGAGGCATATAGTGACCTTTTAGCTGCAAAGTATAAAGTGAGCTTTTAGCCAGTAAAGACCATTGAATAACTTTGTTTCAGCCAGAAGCAACTGATTTTTTTTGCAAACAGTATTTCCAGGACAAAAGACTAAGGATTCATGGATAAACAGCCATCAGAGAAACAAAGGCCTGATCTATACTGTTGTTGGGCTAAACACACACTTCTGAAAACAGTTTCATTCAGAAGTGGCCTCAGCCTCATCTGAGGGGCTTCAGCTGGATCCCAAATACACTGTTTTGACAGCTTGTCTGGGAGCCTGACAGGCTCTCATGCTCTTCCCGACTCTCAAAATTTAAGTTATAAACCCTAAAAAACCAGTTCCCTCAATCATAAAAATGTATGATAGTCTCCTCACTCTCAAAAGCCTGTTCCATTTTTTTTAAGTGATCTGAGAGTCCAAAGCCAGTCAGATGTCAAAGAGAATTCAGACCTCCTACTTCTTCTAGAAGGCAAATTTGGAAAACTTAATGCTATTGAAAGTGAATATTCATCTCAAACACATTTCTCTAGTAGCTGAAATCTCAGAGGGGAAAAAGACCAAAAAAGAAACCCTAAGCTGCATCACCTGAAAACCTGAGGGAAATCCATCATCTCATCTAAAAGTATGTACTGTGTAAATGGCATCATGCCACCATGCCTGCCTTCCATATATGATCTATATATGTGTAGTGCACTGTGGTGTCCTGTTTCAAGGATTTTCATCACTTCTTTCTTTCTAATCAGCTGATGTTCTCCATCCAATATGAGCATGCACAAAGGAGGATGCGTGCACGAGGAGTGTGGTCATGCTCCCACCATCCCAGAGCAGCAGTTAGTTCCCAACATGTACACACAAACATACACTTAAATGGCAACATCTCAAAAGATTTCCATTGTGTCCTTCTGCCATTGCCAAAGAGGGAATAAATTTAGTCACAGTGAAGCAGGCCCACACCTTTCTGAGGCACAGAGTCATTGTACAGAGAGATGGCTCCACAGATCGCAATCCTTCCATATTTCTTCATCTGGTTGATAGCAATACTGGCAAATTCTCCACCCACCTACAAAAAACAGAGCATGTGCAGCATTAGAGACAATCCAGTGTTTGATATTGACTGACAAAACCTCTCAACCTTGCCTTATTGCACCAGCGGGTTCAAACTGGGGGTGAAGAGGTGAGTTCCACCACTCCAAAGATTTGGTGGTGCATAAACCCTTACACTTAAGACAACACTTTGAGGACTCAACCTCAGTCTTCTAAAAATTAGTCATGAACATTGGGAATCAGTTTTAATTCCAAGGCTGTTTCACAAAGCCTGGTTTGGAAGTGTTGGGCAGGACCTGTGCACAGATCCCTCCTCCTAAGGGCATGTCTAGGGGCACTAAGAAGCACCACCTCTGCTTTTCCCCCACACTGGTCTGCTCATCTACATCTTCATATCGTGGTGATATTAAGTTTTTACTTAATGATTCTCTTCTCCAGAATAGGGACATGCTGTGCTCAGGGCTTTTAATGCTGAGAAGCTAGGAGTTTACGGTTGGGAGTAGCCCTGCACAAAAGCTGGACATGAGAGGGAAGGGAATAGATGTGGCCATAAAACTTATTTAAGACCTTAGCAGCATGGGACATGAAATTCGGAATGCTAAGGCAAAGTAATCAGGAGCTCCTGACACAGAGACAAGCACTCTGCCGTAGCACCATCCATTCGTATCAATTGCCAGGTACATTGTAATCCACACAGAACATCACCACCATCCCTGTATCAGCAGAGAGACTGCTGAAAGATGGTGCTAGAGGGGTGATGATGGCTGTCTTTTAAACCAGGCAGTTAAACCTGGGAGTTTTAGGTAAGTATCTCAGCTAATACCCCTGTGTCCAGGTATCATATTATCAGTTATAACGCATATGTTAGTTGTACTAGGAAATTAAAAGATCCAGGGCTGGTTCTCTGGCTTGAAGGTGAACTGTCATGATTTAACTGCATCCGTACCGTCCGTTCACCTCTCTCAGCCACCGAAACAAGACAGTCACATTCAAACAGCCTATCGAGAACAGTCCGTGGCCCCCATTAATTCCAGCTGCACTTGAAAGATGTTGAAAACCCTTATGGGCCACTCCAGTAACTTTACAAGTTTTGTTTACAGGCACCAGTGCAGCCCCTCGTGACCAGGTAATGTGGAGCCATCCACACTCACTCCAAGGAGGGGCCAGGAATGGACTGGAGCTGCCTCTGTCTAGCATCAGTTAAATGTTCACTGTGATCCTCACGTCCCCAAAACATGCCATACTTTTCAGTGAAATAAAGCTTCTCTCTGCCTTCACAGACACTGCCAACAATCCAGCTTTGCCTTTTTGTCTTTGTGCTTTCTGTTACTGACCAAGTCAGCTGCAGAAATAAGTGTGGGAAGGGAACAGGAAAGCAGTAAGCTCTTAGAGAGATCATTGCTCGATAAAGTGGATGTCAGTATCAACTTCCTTATGTAGTCTTCAATTAGATGTATACAATATTGAGTTCCTGCTATAGTTTAAAGAAAATGACAGCTGTTCAAGGCAAGGCCTTCTATCTGAACTCACATTGTCAAAGAAACAGTCATAGCCATCAGGAGAGGCTTTACGCAGTGCTTCATCCAGAGATGTAACTGTCTTGTAATTAAAGGCTTCATCAAAGCCCAGTTTTTTCAGATAGGCAACCTTGTCATCTGAGCCAGCACAGCCAACCACTTTGCAACCCTGCAAGGAAAGGAGAAAAGCATTTGTAAACATCCACTGACACTCAAAGAATGCTGGGAGGAGGGCACACCCTTAAAGTCAGCCTGTTGTCACCGTAAGAGCTCCTCAGCTCTAGGAAACATTCAACTAGCTTTGCTACATCTTCAGGACCTTGTTCCATCTCGAGAGCCTAGTGCACTAGGGTCACTCAGGCATGCCTTGAGTGATGCCTGACCTACTGATCATTCGTGGCCTCATTGCCCTGTCTCCCAGCTGAGCCTTCTGAGGAGCAAGTATAAGCAGTTAAGCCACTCACCCCAATTTTAGCAAGCTGCCCCACCACAGAGCCCACAGCACCAGCTGCAGCATTAACCAGCACTGTCTCTCCTGGCTTCATCTTGCAGACCTCCAGCAGACCAAAATATGCAGTGAGGCTGCAAAGAAAAGCAGAGAATGCTCTCTGAGGAACAAAAGATGACACACACACAGATGTGACTTGACCACACTGAACCAAAACATCACCACAACCAGAACAGGATTCAGTTTTCCTTATTCTTTACAAAATATAAACATTAAACCAACCTTCTGAATTTGACTTTTTCACAGCCATCCCAGAAAAAAACACAAATGCACTACGGGGACACAGAATGCTGTGGCAGAAATCTACCTAAGGTGAAAACAGCTTTCCTGGTGTTCATTAGATGAAGGACAAACACAGATATAACTCTGTAAGGTGACAACTCAGTTACACACTGGAAGAGACAGTAAATCCAACCTAGACAGTGGTCAGTAGTCAGCTGGTATCTACCTGATTGAGGCAAAGATTAAAAGATACTCATCACAAATCCAAAAAAAGTGTAGCAAAGCCTTGCTGAACTGATGGGCTCACTGCTGCTGAGGACTACTGTGCACAGGTATGGCTACTGGGTGAAACACAGAATCATTAGGTTGGAAAAGACCTCCAAGAACCACTAAGTCCAACCTTTGACCAAACACCACCTAGTCAGCTAAACCTTAGCACTAAGTGCCATGTCCAGTTGTTTCCTGAACACCTCCAGGGATGGTGACCACACCGCTTCTCCAGGCAGCCTGTTTCAATGTTTGACAACCCTTTCTATGAAGAAATTCTTCCTGATGTCCAACCTGACCTTCCCCTGACACAGCTTCCAGTCATTTCCTCTTGTCCTGTTGCTAGCTTCCTGGGAGAAGAGGCTAAGCCCCAACTTGTTACAACCTCCTTTCAGGTAGTCATAGAGAGCAACAAGGTCCCCTCAGAGCCTCCTTTTCTCCACACTAACCATCCCTAGCTCCCTCAGCCACTACAGAACTTACTCTCCAGATCCTTCACCAGTTTAGTTGGTCTCTGGACTCACTCCAGCACCTCAAGGTCTTTCTTGTAGTGAGGAGCCCAAAACTGGACACAGTACTTGAGGTGCAGCCTCACCAGTACCACAGAAATCGTAAGAACCACTAGAGTTCAGCTCATCAACTGGCCCAGAATCCCAAGAAACTTTTCTTGTAACTTCTAATTCAAGCTTAGAGCTTCTCACTTGGTCTGAACTGAAAGGCCATGTAGAAGCAAGCCATCAGAAAAAACATGCATCTTAACTACTGTTGAAGTGAAATCTGAGTTCTCCATTACACACAATTTTGCAATAATTTTGAAGGCCTTCCATAGCAACAGCACTGATTAAGTCCTGATCTCACATAAAAACTACAGAGGATGAGATGAGAAATGCAAGAAGGTGACTGAGACACTTCAGTAGTGAATATGGATTGCAAAGCACAGCAGTTCTGTCTGCTGCAGTGCAATTTAAAGGACCTCTATTTTGCTGCACAACAGGACACCTGCCTTTTTCCATTTTGGAAGTAATTCTGGAAATATGGTGATAGCTGAAGAACCCAGTCAGGAAAAGCAGACTAGTCCAGGTGCCAGTGAAGTCTGAGACATTCCACTGAGTTTAACACAGGCTGAACTGGATTCTGTCCAGCACTTTCTGGATCCTCTTTCTGAGCTATTACAGCTCCTCAAGAAGAGGCACCATAATCTCCAAGGCAAATCTCTGATCTAGAGGATGGCCCAAACTTCAGGCCCTCTACAAGGTAAAGGCATCCAGAAGCACTGGTGTTTTTTACCAGAGTGAACAAGCAACATGCTGGTATAACAAGATAAGGGTCACACAGATAGGCAGAAACATCCATCCTGAACACCAAAATCCAGGGGACAGTTGCCTTTTCATTTCAAAACTCACCCTGGCATGCCAACTGTCCCAAGAGCTAGAGATCTGGGAAGTGATTCTGGCCAACTGGAGGGAAGGAGTTGTAGGTCTTTCCCATCAGAGATGAAATGAGTTCTCCAGCCTCTGTTAGCCACCACAAAGGACCCCACTGTGAAAGCAGGATTCTTGCTTTCTACAATCCTGTTTAAAAGAGAAAAAAAAAGAATACCCTGTCAGAGACAAACCTATATTGGCCCTTCCATCCTTCCTGTGATTCAGAAAATAACTATTTCCTGTCACAACATTTAGTCCATACCTGCTGATGCTGCAGGTGTCAAGTGCCCTTCCTGAAATGTCTACAATCTCTCATCACCAGGGACATACTTGGCAAGATGATTCCAGACTCACCTCAGCTCACAACAAATCCAGTGTTACTACATGAGTGCCAACTCTTTTTTTGACTAGCACCAGTCTGGTATGAATTCAGACTAGGCTTCTGTGAGTTAGAATGCAGGAAAGAGGATGCTGTGATTTAAGCATGGAAAAGCAAGGAGATACAGATAGCCTGTAACAAGCAGTTCCCATCTCAGACACCCTTCATCTCATTTAGAAGTTGAAGATCCTGAAGATGGAACCACTTGGGGTAATAAAACTGGATAGAAAGCAGTATCTAAAACCAGGAAGAAGTTCATATTATCAGTGTCTCTATGCCAAATGAAAATTCAACATTCTAAGCTCAACAGGAAAACTATCTTGGAAAGGGGTAGGTAAGCAGCTTTTAATTATTGGAAGCAGTTGGCCTTCTGTTCATCAGACTAGGCTGTTAATTTATCCCAGTGCTCAGTGCTCCTGCAGACAAACACAAGAGTCAAAGGCTACAGATGTTCCTAGGCAACAACTTATAGGCAG
>NW_008651771.1:22220-28497 GCF_000695815.1 Acanthisitta chloris
TAAATTACCACAAGCTTGGGGAAAGGATGGATTTTAAGGTTATATAACTTTCAGCTGGAGCTGCATCTTCGGTGGCACAGAGATATTTTCAGCTGGAGTAGATAGTATGCATGGTTTCGGGCATGCAAGTACTAGCCCATCAGGTTTTAAAATGTGAAGTTGATGCTTACGGCAAGTACAATGGTTGGTCCTTCATACCTGTCAAAATTGCCCTTGAAGACATTATTACCAGAAATAACATATAGATTTTATCACAGGCCCAAATGCTCACCAAAAAGACAAAATAGGTTCTTAGAGGAAGAACACATTCCAACCAATTACAGATAAGAGTACAGTTGCAGATGTATGTTTGTAGACTCAGTCAAGAACAGGTAACACAGGCTGCAGATGTCTCAAATGTCAGCACATTCCTGTTGGCATCTGCCATGTGCACAGATAACAAGGACCAAAGATCTTACCTGGCAACCTGCGTGCCTATCATTATGTCCCCTTCCTTCATGTCCCTTTGACTGTAAGGTCTGTAACACAGGCAGAGATGGCTTACTGTAAGCAACTTTGATAATGTTTCAGATAAACTATGAAGTAGTACCTACTGTCTGACTCATAAAGAGACTATCAGCAGTGCTGCTGAACAGATGACAAAGAGCTTGTCACTGTAATGGCATAACCAGATGTTTCCCAGAGCCAGCTACTTGACCATCCTATCTTGACCAAACACTGGGCAAGAGTGCTGGGGACATAATAGCATTAATCTTCCCAGCATAGTCCACGACTACAAGAAGCCTGAGACTCAAAGAACTATCTCTGACACTAGTGCCCGCCAAGCCTCTTCAAACTACCCATTCTCCCTGTGCTTCAACCTCCACCTATTAATGTGGGTATATCAGCAATGTCCAACCTAGAACATGTATCCTTAAGTACAAGGTTGCTAAGATAAGCGAAGCAGGTACTGCTGCAGGGCTGCGGTCTCATTTGAGACTGTTGCATTCCAGTGGAAGATATGATAAGGAACAACAGCAGATTCCAAGAAAAGTCTATGGTGACAGCAACACTATCCCAATGTCTACTTAAATCTGGCACAGCTCCATATTTTGAGTCTTAGAATTTACACACATTTTACAAAAAGTACACAAAGGCTTTGGGACTCTGGCAACAGGGGGTGCTGCCAGTACATGTTCTTTTGAGGTTTAAATTGAGCAGATCAAATAAAGTGTCTTAGTCAGCAATTCAGAAAGAAGAAAAAAATATACCTCATGTAAGGATCAACACTGAGAAACACTGATTCAAGCAGCAACTCTGCAACAAAAGACAAAGCAAATTCCTGGACATTAGCAGTGCAGTAAAGCATAGTTTCCACAAGTCAGCCTTTCAGCAAAAGTAACAGGAATTCCCGACAGATCAAAAACCCCATATCCCATCACCCTTTAGGGAAAAACATACCAGAAAAGGACTACAACCATTCATTAGTTTTAGGTTATTGGTGTTCCGTTACAAAAGACACTTTCCGCAGTGTACCTTCAGGAGACTAGCTTATTTTCAACCCTGCTTTTTCGTACCTGCCTCCTCTGCCTACAGGAGGGTCAAGCAGCCAGAACGCCTAAGCAAAACACCGATTTAATTTTGACCCTTACATAAAATGCCTTCCCACAATTCAGACAGCAGAGGGCGGTAAGAAACCTTGGCACAGGTCAAATACAAACACGACTTGGCTGCCTTAAACAGAAAGCACTAGGCTATCCTACTAAACAGCCTAATCTACCTTACTGTCTCCGATGACACTAGTTCTTGGGAAATACACTGTTAAATACATTTTAATTTAAATTCTCATTCACACAACAGCTTTAGTGCATATCCACATACTAATACTTTTCATTGCCTGTGCTGGCAATGGTGGTCTGGCTAGTACCAGATAGAAATATGTTGAGATATAAATATCTGCCTATTAGAGTGAGCAGGTAGGCCATGGAACAAGAAGAAAGCCTATCTCCTTTAAAAGTGTAACTCTGGTATGAATTTATACCTCTTCTTGCTGTAGGGATTAAAATGAGAAGGGAAATTCCTCCACGTTCTTAAATATCCACAGGCATGAAATTTTTAAGTGTGTCTGGGATACAATAGTGCACATGCTATGAAAACACTCAAAAACATATGTAAGAAGAAATAAGTTTTCAAACACTTAAGTTGCAAACTTAAGTGGCATTTTAATGCAATTTCTTTCATGCATTTTCTAAGGTGAAGTAAATTTTGTAAAGGACAAGTGGTGGCTCAAGATAGCATGGTGTGAATGTCCACGTGAAACCAAAAATCATCTTTTATCGACAGCTCTTGCATATAATGTTAAGATATTCCTTACCCTTGTCAAAACCAGAGAAGCACTGGCATAAAACCTGTGTGGTTTTTTCTATTTATAATCACCCTCTCCTGTTGTTGCAACAGGTCAAGTACAACACATAAGGACTGGCAAAAAAATAGATGTTGAATGCAGGCAGAAGTCTCACCCTGTTACTTTTTAAAATAAAAGACCAGCATTCACTGGCTCCAGCCCCAAGATCTCCCAGCTGCGGGCTCACCCCCAATGCAGTCACTCTGCTCTCCACCAGCACTGTCCTCAATACTTTCCCTATCAGCATGAAAAACTCCACTGAAAACCTACTCCTAGAGCGTACCATCTTCTCCATTTTTTCCCAAAGGATTTTGAAAAAGAAAGTAAATAAAAACCTTTCACTAGTTAAAGCATGTCTGGGGTTTACTACAGTTACGTCCTTTGCTCTGTGTCACAGTCCACTTCTCTCTTTCTAAATTAAACAAATTCTGTTTTCCTTGTGGCTGTTGTTTGAGGCCATATCACTTCCACAATTTTTTTTTCTCCAGTAACCTTTATTGGCAAACACATTCGAGTGCCTTTGCCATCAGGCACCACTGTGATCAGGCAGCGTGAAGCTGTGAAAGGCGTGCCACAGCTGCTGTGTGCTGGCGCTAGAAGAGCTCAGCCATTGTTTCTAAGGGTTATTATCAGAAGGCAACACATCTTAATAACCACCAAACCCATCAGCATACACGTCCTTCAGCAACCGTCCTTCTCTCTTTAGGTGCACAGCTTGCCGCAAGCCGTGCCACACCAGTTTTGAAAATCCAAGCCAGAGAAACCTGCAGACAGTTCTACAGATGCACAGGCATTCGTCTGCAATCAGAAAACCTCCAGTGAAATTAATCACAGATAGCACTCCACTCACCTCCATCCTTTAGGTTTGGCAGCTCTATCTTTTTCAGGTCAAAGTTGCTGTTCTGGGGGAAACCTTCAAAATGCTTCTTCAGCACCCACGCCTTGGCAGTCACCATCCTGCACAACAAACAACAGCCAAAGAGTGCCTGTCAAAGCAATGCCCAGCAGTGCTGCGCTGCTTGTGGGGGCTGGTTTAGACTTCATGAAGCAGAACAGCTATCTCGGTAGTGTGCCACACCACAAGACAGCTTCCGCTTGATCTTGATCCCGTAGCACTACCACCAGATTAAGAAAACATCTGAAAAGCCTTAGCAAGCCAGAGCTTCCTGCAATCTGCTGGACCTCCCTGCCTGCTGGCAGGAAGCCCTGGTGCGGCAGGTCAGTCCCAGGAAGACGTGCAAAGGAGAAAAAAAACCAGCAAAAATACACAAGGAAACAACACTAAAAATTTTCTCTTTTCCTCCGATTACATGGGGTGAGTACTGAACCTTAACTGTTACAAGCTTGAACCAAAGTGCAAGTGAGAAAAACAAAGGTAAGTAAAGCCTCTCTCTGTGACACTCATTATATTGAAAGAAAATGCTCCTTCAGTTGCCAAGCTTAGGGCTTGGAACTCGGAGCACATTGTCACCAGCATTTTCCATATAAGATGGAAACACACAAATGACTTGCATTAATTCTACTCTCACAGCCCCTTTTCCCTTCTTACACACAAGTGCATCAACAAAGACAAAGGAATAGAAGTTTGTACTTAGAGTCAGGTGAAAAACTGTCTTCTGCATACAAAGCTAGTCAATAACCTGCACTCCGACAGTGGCTGGAATCCTTCAGCCTCAGGCACTCCCTAAAAGCTGAGAACGTCTGCTTTTATGGACAGGGCAGGCACCGCCCTCAGTACACTTCCCCAGGAACAAGACCAAACCCTCAGTAAACATGGCATAGGACACACCCATTGTGATTCAACTTTGTTCAGGGACTGCCTGTTTGCAGCTTTTCTTCTTCTTATGAAATCATTCAAGTAGAATATGAAGGGTGAAAAGTGTAAAGAAACTGATACAAAAGATGCCGTGACAACAGCAGCAACAACAAAGCAGAACCAACAAACAGGCTTACAGGAGAAAAAGGTGAGTTCAGAGTAACACAGAACCGGTCCCACTTGCTCACTGACACCCACAAGCACAGAGAGGGGTTTGTCTCAGCAATGTGTCTATCCTGCATTCAGACAGGCACCCAAATGCTCCAGCCAGGAGTGACCAGGGACAAAAGATGCTGGGTAGGCTGGCAACCGTGTGCTGCTGTGCCATTTGTACTCCCGGGGGCCTAACAGTGATTCAGAAATTCAGTTGTCTCCTATCCTGTCCCACCTTTGTGAGTCATCAATACTCCTTGCTCTTTGTCTGTTTTGTCTGTTTGCCTCAGGACTTAGTCCTGTTCTTTACATTCCCACCATGGGCTCCTAATAGCTTGATTCTTCATGTGCAGGAACCTGATGCTTGTTCTCCCTTTGTTTTCCCTTCCCGGCCCTCGTAGAATTTGCAGAACATATGCTGTAGTCGTGATGGTCTGCAAAGCTAGGTGCCATCAGTACTGGCCATTTCCGTCTTTCTTATGTTGTTTCTTCTGGTGCTTCCACTCCCAGACCTCCCATTCACACTGATCTTCACATTCCCATCAAAAATTTCTACTTTTTGTGATATACAGATGATAACAAGAATCGAATAGTCAAAGCAAAGAGTAGGATAGAGGATAGTCAGGTAGAGAGCACCTGAATAAATAAGAAGAGAAAGGTTGATTAATAAGGAATTGTCTTAGTTTATTCAGCATGAAAAGGGTAGAACTTAGGGCATTATTTTAACTTAGGTAGCGTAAAACAGGGAAGAAAAACTAGATGCAGCTGGACTCATGACCTAGCAATATGTGCCAAACTCAAAGGTCAAACTGATGAAGACCATCGGCCTTCCTCCCGACGACCCCCGGCCGACCACCAGAGACCGTGGGACTAATGCCAAGTGGGAGGAGATGAAGGAGGAGATAATGATAATGATTTCCAAGAACTAATTGTAATAATGACCACCTATTCCTGGAAATAATGAATATGTATGAGTTCTTTAATGTATATAAACTGTGAAGTTTTTGTCTCTGGTTGCGCAAGTTTGGTGGAGCGATCCCCCTTGTGCCCAGCGCTGAATAAACAAATACCTGCTACCTCTGAGATACAAGTCTGGGGGTAGTTCTTTTTCAGCCCTTTTCTCGGCATCACAGATTTTCAGCAGAGCAATGATCTTGCCTATAAACAATACTGAAAGATTAATTTCGCTGAATCATTTTTATTACACATAGGCCTAATTTTGGAAACAAGACAAATTTTCTGCTGACCACTTCTCACTTTCTACCTAAATAGCATCATTATAGTCACTTCAAGGCTGGGAATGTTTTCTGTAGGTTGTGAAATGAAAAGCCCCAAACCAAACTAAGAGAAAACAGAACATAGAGAAATGCTTGATGAATGGATTCACAAACCAATTTCCAGCTTAACAAACCAAGATTGTTTTGTATGTTTAGATACAAAATCATAAGAAAGGGTAAGGACTACATTGAATAAGCATATGAGATAAGGATAGGCAGCAATGATGCAACATCAGTGAAAGATTTACTAGACTGAACATATGACAGCCACCAACTACTCACCCCAGGGATTTGTAGCCACTGCACTGTAAAACTACTTTGTTTTCAGTGTCAGTGGGTTTGAATAGCACATTTCTTTTGTGTGTTTTCTTTATGAAGTGTCTCATGGACCATTTACTATCATTACAGCAAAGAGGCTGCTATGACAAAAACTTGAGAAAGAACAGTTCATGATGGTGTGTTAGGGTTTGGTAGGAGCTCCTCTGTTGCTTTAAGGAATTTTCCCCCATACATGTTAACAGATGGTCGGATACTTAAGAGAGACAAAGGACCCCGACCACTGGGGTGGGACACCTTTTCTTTTGCAAAAGACCTCAGCGCACGGGGAACTTCGTTTTGGGATCGGCGTTCTGGGAGGTAGGGAGCTGC
>NW_008651772.1:0-878 GCF_000695815.1 Acanthisitta chloris
CGGGGGGTCCCGCCTGGCGTGCCGGCCCTGCCGCCTGGGCTGTGCCACCTGCGAGGCTGACGTGCCCTGCCTGATCCAGGAGGACCAGGTGCTGCGTGCTGCTGTCCTGTCCTGCCAGGCCTGCTGCATGTTGGCCATCTTCCTCAGCATGCTCATCTCCTACCACTTCCGACGGAGCAAGGCAAGGTGTCCCCGTGTCCTCCCCTCCGCTGTCACCCCTGCCCTGCTCCTCTCCCACCCCACACCCTGCGGTCTCAGGGGATCCCCCTGCCCTGGCTCCATCCCCTCCAGGGCTCCCAGCTGCATCCTCACACCTCTGTCCCCCACAGAGGATCCGATCATCAGGAATTCTCCTCCTGGAGACCATCCTCTTCGGGTCCCTTCTTCTCTACTTCCCTGTGAGTATCCCAGTTATCCCTGGGCTGAAATCCTCCAGGCTGGGGTTTGTGAATGGAGCCGCCCCAAACAGGGCACGGGGACAGCTCCACCTAATTGTTAATTTTGCTGGCACAGTCCCTGGGGGCTGTGATATAAACCTTCTCAGAAAACCAAATCCCTTTTCTCCCGCTGTGGCGTGAGTTAATCCGTGCCCAAATCCTCTCTCCCTCCCGCACGAGCAGCGATGCTGTAGAGGACGGGGGGAGGGTGGCACTAGGGTTAGCCTGGATGCAGGTGGTTTTCAAACCTCTGGCAGGTGGGATCCATCCCGTGATCTCTCTCTCCTGCTGCTCCAGGTGTTCATCCTGTACTTCAAGCCGAGCATCTTCCGCTGCATCGTGCTGCGCTGGGTGCGCATGCTCGGCTTCGCCACCGTCTACGGCACCATCACCCTCAAGCTCTACAGGTAGCCAGGGTGGGGGGGCTGGGGGCCTGGGACC
>NW_008651772.1:913-1125 GCF_000695815.1 Acanthisitta chloris
CCCGTGGTGGGAGCTGCTGGTGCTCAGGACCCCCACAGCAGTGGGGGATGAGGTGCTCAGGACTCCGACGTTAGGGAGTAGATTGGGGCTCAGGAGCCCTGAAGCAGTAGGGATTTGGGTGCTTGGGACCCCCACAGTGAGGAGAAGCTGGTTCCTTGGGACCCCCACAGCTGGGTGCTTAGGATCCCTGCAGTGGAGGGGTTTGGGTGCTC
>NW_008651773.1:0-6021 GCF_000695815.1 Acanthisitta chloris
TGGCTCTGCGGAGGGACAGGGAGAGAGGCATTTCCTCCTTCTCCTCGCCTAGAAACCCTCGCGGTGGATCTGCGCTGGGAGCGCTGCGGGTGGAAACGAAGGCTGTGGGACAGAGGTTGTTTCCCTGTAAGCCTTTGGCTGCTGAGTTTGTGTTTCCGCAGGGCTCGGGGGTGATGGTGATGAGCTGAGATTTAACCTGGAGCAGACGGCTCTGTTTGCCGTCCGTGGTGGTGTGGGAGGTCAGTTCTCCTTGCCGGAGCAGCTCCCAGGGGAAGGATATATCCTGTCTGAAAATCCCCGTGTCTGTGTTCGGGGAGGTGCTAGCCTGCCCGAGCGGATTGTAGCCCATCTGCCCCAGCCAGAGAACGACTAAAACTCTGCCGGGTCATAAAAGTGCCCAAATGTTGCCGTGTTTGACATTGACCTTGTTGCTTTGCTGCTCTGTTTCCTGCCAAAGCAAATTCCACAGGTTGATTAGACTCGTGCCCCAGAGGTCCTTGTGGTGAAATTGTAGCTTTGTCAATAAGTGCGACGAGAACTATTTGTTTCATGCCCTGAGCTTTGTCTTGCAAGGCTCCCAGCACCCCTTGGCAGGGGATTCCATTAACCTGATTTTTCAGGCAGAGGAATCCAGGCAACATGGATTTTCCAAGGTCATTTAGCAATAGTTTTTGCTATTTTTGCTGCTGATTTGGAGCAGTTCTGTAGGAGGAGAAAAAAAAGGGAAGTATAGCTGAGCTGGAGGAATTTTCTTTACTTTTATTCATTGGTTTTATAATTGAATAAAGTCAAAGTGCTCAGAGTGTTCCAGATATAGAAAGGGATTCTCTGAAAGGAAAGTTTATGGGGTTGGGATGATGCCACTGACTTCCTCTGTTACGACCTCGTCTGCAGTGTTGGAGGGCCCTGTTGGACAGCTTTCCCTGCTGGAATAATTGCTTTGGGTGAAAGGGTGAGGGAACTCTCCTCACTGAACCTCTTCAGCTCAAACTCAATTGCTTTGGCAGGTTTTATTGACACTTCTCCGTGTTGGAGCATCAGGAGTGAAAATGGCTCATCTGAGCAGTGCTCATCCGCACTCAGAACAGCCTTTGTCTGTGTGATACACATTGTGTTAGAGGCAAACACCTGAGTGTGAATGGTCTGAGGGTTTCACTGATTGTATTTTCCAGATTCCCTAGTTGTGAAATAGTTGGAATCTGGAAGGTACTGGGCAGGAGCTCTGTGTTTTCTCTCAGTGCACCAAGTTCCCTGTGAGTGTTAGTCATGCTGACCAAGTCGGGGGAGGACTAGTCACAGCTTTTCAAGGCAAACAAAGTGTGTGTGGGCGTAGGGGTTGGATCCTAGTCCTTGTAATTCCCTAAATTGTGTTGTGCTCCAGCCTGCTTTGAGCATTTATACATCTCACTGGGGCACAGTTCTCAGATATGCAGTGGATGGCATGAGTTGGTGGAAGGAGGAAAAGCTCAGAACCCAAGATTCCAGCTGGATTGGCAGTAGTGAAGTGTAAAGAACCACCTTTACAAATTCCAGCAGCTTTTATTCCCAAAACATACCTTTTGTTTTTAAAGCTGGGCTTTCCAGCAAGAACTTGTATCGATTTCAACAGCCTCCACAAGCATCCAGACTGCTTTACAGTGGATAAATTTGGTGAACATGAGAACTTTTTCTGAAAAGAAGTAGCTCTGATTCTTTTTATAGAAATCTCTTGGAAGTTTTGCTACTGGAATGTTGCAGACTGTGAGAGCTGGGGCTGTCCTCAGCCATTATTCCCTTTCTTTAACTGATGAGTAAAGAAGTTTATAATCAGCTTCCTACTACAGCAGCTGTTTTTTCTGTGCTGTTCAGCATTTTTTTCCTTCTGCTTGTGAGTATCCAATTTTATTCCTTGTTTTTAGCACACACAAACATTGGAGGACTGTGGTGGTGCTTCTGCTGATGTTTCAGTGCTAATTAAACTCCGGTGTCTGATACAGCTCTCGTTCACACTCTGCTCTTGTACCTCACAGCTCCCTGCGTGGGCTCTGCCTTGACATTTTCCCCAAACCAAAAGCCAGTTCCATTGCTGGAGCTCTCTGTGAGCTCTTTCCATGTCTACTCTGAGTGTAAATGTTGACTTAGTGCCCAGTTACTGGGAATGAATAACAGGATATTTGGCTTAAAATTGGAGATTTTTGAAATCAGGAATAGTTCAGCCTCACAAAAACAATTGAGCAGCTCTTATCTGGAAAGAAGTGCTTTGTGATAACCAGTTCTCACCCCAGGCTTCCCAGTGTTTGACTGGTGAACAGCCCACGCTTGGGTGTCACAACTGCATTGGTGGCACCTCCTTGTTCCCTGAGCAGCTGCAGGCAGGGATGGATCGGATTCCCTCTGTGCTTTTTCTGCCTCTCAGTCTATCCTGTAAGTAAAATCTTTTTCACACCATGTCCATGTTTTCCCTGTGGGTTTGTATGCTGCTGGGTGATGGTAATATATAATTCCTTAAAATATTTGGAGCTTTTGCTCTGAAACAGCAGGACTTTCTTTCCCCTGCTTGAAGGTGAGAATAAGTGAACAACTCCTGGGGTTTGAGTATGAAGCCAAGCAGCCTGCCCTCTTTCTTTGATACTTTTTATTCTGCCCACTATTTTAGGAGTGACTTCTTGTGCCTGAGAATTAGCCATGACCCAGAGGACATTTCCCCTCTTCTGTCCTTGTTTTGGTCTTATAAGTGGAAGTTTACCTGCCACTCTAAACCCAGTGCTTTCAGGAGAATGTTACAGCATCTGGAAAATGCTCTGTCTGGGGAGTGTGTGTAGACAGCAAAGCATTCAGCCTACTTGGGTTAAAGGAAGGTGCTGTAGGAGGAGATTTCCTTTCACTTGGCTTCTCCTCCATCTGCCTTGAGCATGCAGTGTGCACCTGGCTGCTTTTATCTTGATCCCTGCAAGCCTTTGGTGGCCAAATCTATTGCTCTTTAGATACAAGTGCAGTCATAGATCTTTAACGTCTGTTTCACCAGGCTGTTAAATTCTGGTACCTTTCCTCTAACCTCTCCTAAAAGGCAAGTGACAAAGTTATGATCCTTTGGGATGCTTTTTCCATGTCAGTCTTCTCAGAAGCACCTCCAGTGTGAAGTGGGGGAATTGTTGCAGTGGTCAGTGTTGATCTCCACAGTTAACTCCTCTGGTCCTAAGAACAGAAGTTGTTAAGGAGTTGGGACTTGCTGTTAAGGAAGAGGTTCTTGCCATGGCCTTTATGTGGTGTTTAAATGCAAGATAATCTGATGAGCAAAGAAGTTGCCCTGTTTGTTAGCTACTCTTAAAATTTACACCTAGTCTGTGCCTAGTGATGTTATTGTGCTCTAAAGTAACTCAAATGCAAATTATTTCAGCTAAATTCCAGTGTTAAGGACTTGAGGTGATAAATAGTCATCTCTCAGGTTATGAGATCTAGAAGGCCAGGAGACTACTTCTAAAAATAGTTGAACATAACTGTGCTGGAATAGTGTATTGTGCCACCCTGACTGTGGATAAAGGAGTGTTGGGATCATTTCGCAAAATTTGCTGGAAGAAAACACTGTAATCTGTAAAGAAATGATTTGAAGTTCAAAAGAACACATTGGTACTGAGCTGTGCCTGCTGAGTGGAGGTGTGAAACACTGGGTCTCTGGATTAATCCTGAATTTTAGCAGTGTTCTATTCTTGTTGGATCACTTCTCACATTCTCCTTTAACTCACACTTTAAATTGTACAGAACAAGCTCCTGAGTTAGATTTGCACTTGAAATTATCTGCCAGTTGTTCTTGCAAATAACACCAGCAACAGCTGCTGAAGTTGGATGGTTTTCTTTCTTAAAAATAAAAGCTTTCTCACCTCCTGTTTCCACATTGCTTTGGGGATCTCTTAGATGAATATTTTGGTTTTCCTGACAATTTAATTTGAAACCTTCCAGAATGC
This sequence comes from Acanthisitta chloris, assembly GCF_000695815.1. Classification (NCBI taxonomy): domain Eukaryota; kingdom Metazoa; phylum Chordata; class Aves; order Passeriformes; family Acanthisittidae; genus Acanthisitta; species Acanthisitta chloris. Next base: position 3,942 of record NW_008651773.1, read on the forward strand.
TATAAATTAGAAGTATGACACAGGCCAACATGATAACTGACTGGATTTCAGATCAATATTTCTGTTAAATAAATCCATCCATTTTTGTTCCCCTGTGACTGATAAAACCGGTGTGTTGATACCAGGTTAGGAATTACAGATTTGGGGGGTTCTAGCTGTTTTAGACATTGAGTTAATGCTTAGGCCAATGTCAAGTAGATTTTCCTCTAAATGGAGATGTGTTTAGGTAGTAAATCCATTGTCTTTGTGAACACACTAGTTTTACTTGCCACAGGTGTCCAAGCAAATAAGGTGCAGAAAGCTACAAGGAAACAGCTTTTTGGAGAACCTGCAATTTTAGCTTGTGTTCCAATGTTGTCTGGTTATAACTGTGTAGCACAGGATGTTATTGGTAGTGGCTCTGTGTTCTCTCCTTGAAATGAGCATTTAAAACATGATCTGCATGTCCCAGGGAGAGCTAATTGCTCCCAGAGACAACAAATGCCCTCTGTACCTCTATCTCGGTGTGCAGGGCAGGGGAGGGACAGAGGACTGAGCTGTTCACTGATCTTATCCCAGAGTCTCAGAATGGTTTGGATTGGAAGGGACCTTAAAGAGCATCTAGTTCCAACCCCCTGCCATGGTGAGGGTTGGAACCCTTCTGCCATCTTGATCATTGCTGATATTTTTCAGCTATAGATTTGGCCCTCATTCAGCTCATAATTTGGCCTAGCAAGTTTGGTTATGCCAGTGGAAGTTTTGAGCATTTTTTTTCCCCGTGGGAGCCTTATGTGCTAAGTGCTGATGCACCGCAGTGAAATAAATGTGTTTCTATACTGCAGTATGATTTGTCTAAATGATGCACATGATCTGCCTTAGCCTCTGGTTTTGTCTGCACTGTTATGTTTGTGGTCAGTCAAAGGTTGGACTCAGTGGTCTTAGAGGACTTTTCCAGCCTAAATGAATCTGTGATTTTATGATTCCCTTTAAGAAATGGTGTAAACCTAAACCATGGCATTTGCCAGAAGCACTGTCTCAGTGAAGTTCAGTCTCTGTGTGAAAAGAACTTTTCCAGAGGTGCAAAATTAAGGTTATGTGGAGATTCCAAGGTGTGTTACACTCCTAGATGAACTGCAGACCCTCCTGGTGACACTTGTTGGCCTGTTAACCAACACCTCACCTAAGAAGTTTTGAAGGTCAAACAGCATATTTGCCTTCTCATTATAACCAGCCTGAATGAAATGACACTAAAATGCATTAAGACACGTTTAAATATAAAATGCTGCTGCTGATTAAGTGCTTAATGATCTCTGGCCTTGAGTTATTCCTCAGAGCTCTTATTCCAACCACCTACAATTAATAAAAGCAAATTCTGGTTCTTCCTCATGGGCCATATTGCTTTAACAGCCACCAGGCTGCTGCTATCAACACACTCATTCATTTTTAACTCCTTACTCTGAGCCTCTCTGTAAAAAGGCTGCCAGGGCTCCTAATTGCTTATCTGAATGTATCACTTACTAGAAAACAGCCTTCCTGAAATGAAACTGCACACTGATCCATGGAATGCCTTCCTTGCTGTTTACCAATGGCACATTGTGTCGTACCCGAACCTGCCTGACAGGTTTTTACTGCTGCTGAGGAGGAGTAGAGTGTGTTAAAGGGTGCTTGAGGGCTTCAGGGAGAAACACGAGTTCAGTTTGGGGGTGACCTGGGGTCGGTGAGGGGTGCTGAGCCTCCTTTCCTAGCAGCTGAAGTTGTGCTGAGGGAAAAGCACGCTAAATTCTGCAAAAATAGCCTGTGCTGTTTATTCAAATCGTTCCCTTTCATACACAAATGTTCCCACTTAGCCTGATGGATCCCTCTTTGAAGATGTGCTCGAGTGCTACAAGCAGCTCACAAGCCACAGTCTTTTATGTTTTCAGGAATTTCGTTCAACTTGTGCTCCTGAAATGATCTGTGTAGTAATTCCTGACAGCGTTTGAGTGAAGGGAGAGGAGTTAAGCTTCAGTATGGAATATAGGCAGTATATTGGTGAGTCCTGATACAGATTGCAGAGGTTGAAGGTACCTGAAAAATGACCTAATTTTTTGGTTAATCTGAA
>NW_008651773.1:6046-10310 GCF_000695815.1 Acanthisitta chloris
GTGTGTGTTCTCATGGTCCAGGTAGTGGACTGAGATGGGAATTGAAGTGAGCAGTTGATCCCTGGAGCACAGTGGGAGTGATCCCATGATCCCTCAGCTGAGCTGTATTAATGTTGGGCAGTGAAGTCCTGGGAAGCAGCTCTGAACGTCTCAGCAGTTCCTGCTGTGACAGTGGAGGGAGAAGAATGTCCTGTACAAACCATGGGAGTGTGACTTCCTTTTCCATGGCAGTAGCTGACCGTGACTGCAGCTGTTGGGCAGAGCATGGTCCCACCCGTAGTGAAGACAGAGACCCTCTTTTTGCCCCAGCAGCATCCAACAAATCTCCAGTGGGAACCACAGCAGTTTGTGGGAGTTCTGCAGATGGATTTCTCCTGGGATTTTTCTTTTAGACAGGAATGATTCAACTGCTTTCTAGTCAACATCTAAACACTTGCAGGGGTGAGCTGTAAACTGCACTGTGCTGCCTGTAAAAATAAATCAGGCTTGATGCCACCTACCCTGAAGTCCCAAATAAGTTACAGAAGTGGTTTGGATAGTAGGAATGTGGAAGAGAACAAGAGAGAAATGGAAACCAAGTGCTTAAATGTGTCTTTGGTTCTTCACAAAAAGTAAAAATAGGGAAGATGAGTGGTATAAAAGAAGCTTTAGTGGTGAAGGGCAGACTTGACCTGGAAACAGCTGCCAGGAAAAAAAGGATCTAACGGGACTCACTGCTTTAGTGCCAGCTATAAGCAACTCGTTCAGCAGTCTGGGACTTCTCCAGGGTGTGGATGAAAATGCTAGGATTTTGCTCTGTTAGCTGATTGCTGTGATCAATCCAAGCATTTGATAACCTATTCTGCTTTTAAACAGGCAGAAACCAAAGAAAGACATTCTTTGTCAGGGCTGCTAAGGCTCTCTTGCTAGAGAAGTTCTTACACTCACTCGGGAGGGTTGTGAGAGCTCTGGTGAAAGGTTACAGTTCAGCCCTGACTATTGCTTTGCAGATGAAGCAGCAGATAGAGGTGGTATGAGCAGCTGGACAAAGGAAAGCTTTACAGCCTCCCTCCCCTGCAGCCCAGCAGAGCTGCTGCTGTGTCCTGGGCAGTGAGATTTCCTGCTGCGAGAGGGATCTGGAGAAACGAGCACTCGAGCAAAACTGTTTTCTCTGCTTCCTAATTAACCTTCCTGTTTATACAGCTTTCTTATATTCAGCTGGAAGTGGAGTATCCATGGTTGTGCTGCAGAAATATGAAGGAAACAGTGGAATAATACAACTTCTAAAACTTCTGTTCAGTTTTATTCCACAGGCTGCTCTGTCTGCTTGTAGAGGTGTTTAGTTTTAGAGTTTTGGTCCCATTGAGCTTCGGTCATATAAAATAAATGGATCTTTGACTCAGTTGCCTCAGCAGGTTGACGTGGTGATTGATGTCATTCAGGAACCCTGCAGTGGACTCTGAACTTCTCTGTGGAGCTGCCTGTGCCTAGACATGTGACCTGGTTAATGTTACAGAGCTTAACTTTGGGGTTAAAAATGGTATCCAGGAAAGCTTCCTGAGGAGGACAGAACTGTTTAGACCTTTCCCAGTGTGCAGTGAAGAATCCAGGCTTCATACATCCCTAGGAGAGGGATAAACAGAGCAGGACAAGGTTTTTGTGGTGTGATTTTCAATCCAAATCTTGTTTTAATAGTCTTAAATAGATACTCTATAAAGTGTTATTTCTAGTGACAGTTTTGCTTCAAGCATACAACTCCATTGTGAAACACAGAATATCTTCCAGAGATGATTCAGACTTCAGATTGTGTTTTATACTGAGGGATTTGGTTCACAGGAAATTCATCCTTTGTTGTGTGTCTGGGGTGTGTGTCCATCTAGTGTGTGAAACTTGAATTTTCAGTTGGGCTCTGTTTTTAAACTGACGCCTGAGAGCTCCTCAACTAGCAGCAGTGAAGGTGTGAATTGTCCCTGTGAAGCTTCCAGGCTGCTTTTTTCATGCCTTATATGTGCAGAATAATAGTTCTCTTGGTGCTTTCAAACTCTGTAAACTGTGCAGTCGTAAATTTGTAGGAGGGGGGAATTTGTGGTGGAGTGGATCCGTCCCAAGGGCACTGGGAAGTGTCCGTGATGGCTGGAGGGGAGAGGCAGTTTCTCCAGTCCCTAAACAGGAAGCTCCTGGTGACGTTCATCACTTTAATCATCCAAGCAGAAGTGTTGGCTGTGAAGGAAGAATTATTCCTTTCTGAACCTGCCTCTTTAATGTGGCTGTTAAGTTGGAATAGTTAAGTTTGATTAAATATGGATTTGCTTCCTACAGAAGATCTCCCTGGAATGTTAATGGAAGTAACACCACTCTGTGTTTGCCTTATGCTCTCAGGCCATTTCCTCAGGGTTGGAGAGGAAGGAAACTGCTCTGAGTAGGAGGGACTCTAAGCTGTATTTTGAGTTTCCTTCACAAGAGAACGACCAGTTATTGCTGTGCTAAGCAACAAAGAGTTGAGCACGTGTTTAAAACCGGTTTTAACTGCAGGTCAGTTAGAAAATTTCTGGTTTATGGTGGCACTTTAGGCTGCAGATAGACTATCCCATAACAGTGTAGGACAGAGTGCCTGAAGTGGTCAGTTGAGAAAGAACAGAATTTAATACTAAAATTTCTGAAAGAATAATTGAAATATTTCAAGCACTTCAAGTCACATCGTTTTATGAGCACTAAGTTTTTGCATATCTGTTCATCTTTGTGTTAACTTCATTGTGGGGGGAAATAATGTGTGGTGGTGGCTGAGGTGTCTAGAAGTGATTCATATTATCTGACAGTTGGTTTCTGGGGGGTTTTATGCCTGGTCAGAACACAGCCATCAGTAACTCACGAGTGATACTCTGCTCTTTCCCCTCCAGACTTCACTGGCCGGTGAGAACACATCTCAAACATGGGAAATATTTTTGCTAACCTCTTCAAAGGCCTTTTTGGCAAAAAAGAAATGCGTATTCTAATGGTTGGCCTGGATGCTGCAGGGAAGACAACTATTTTGTACAAACTTAAACTTGGTGAAATAGTAACTACTATTCCTACTATAGGTAAGAGGTTTGCATTTCTGTAACTGGTCACTTTGGGATTTGGGGCTTACTGTTTGCAGCAGTGTCTTGTCTCAGCTGCCACTGTTGATTGAAGTGACTTGTCTGTCAGAACAAACACTTGCTAAAGCCATGGCAAGGAGGTGGCACAGACAAATGGTCCAACGTGGGAGATGATGACTCTCTTCACTCCATTCCTTCTGTCAGTCACTTGTGGAATGAGCCTTTATGGACCACGGAAGAGCAGTTTGTCTCCTGAGTGTGTTGTGGCATCATGTAAATTGGACTGAGAAGCAGAGGGTGACACCTATTTTTTTTTAAGGGTGATCAGAAACATACCTGTGATTTGCAGGTCTTAAAGCCCTGGGTTGTATTGGGTTTTTTGAAGCAACATAGTTTGCTCTGCATTTTGTGTCTGCTCAGGTAGCAATTCCAGTCTGATCACAGTAGGGATGATGGTGGGATCAGGGAGTCCACACACAACCCACGTTTGTGCTTTGAGGGCATCAGTGTAGCTTTCTGCTCATTTAATGTAGATTTAAATTTCAAGTTAACTTTTTTAATGGTGACATTCAGAGTGTGCCTTGATAAATACAATAGGCTAACTGTATTTAACTGAGATTTGTGCTTCAATTTCTATTTTAGGTTTCAATGTGGAAACAGTAGAATACAAGAACATTAGCTTCACAGTGTGGGATGTGGGTGGTCAGGATAAGATCAGACCACTCTGGCGCCATTATTTCCAGAACACACAAGGTGAGTCTCAGAAATTAAATTGCAGGTTTCCAAAATCTAAGCTTTTTTTAATGTCCTTACGAAGACAGTTTTTCAGATTTCTTGGAGGGGAATGGAAATATTTATTATTATAAAAGGGTGTGTTTGCTGCTCTGGCTCTTAAGCCAGCACAGGTTCAAAGAGGGATGGGAAGAAGTCCTGAAACCAGTCTGCCTTGTCCTGCTGACTCAGAGTGAGTTCAGGAGGAGTTTGCTTTTCTTCTGTCACAGCTCTCTGCCCTCACTTCAAAGCAGAGTCTTTACTACAAGCTCGTACAGCCCCATGACCTGAGAATTTGTCACTGCTGTGCCTTTAGAATGTGCCTGTGCTTGAGTCCTGTCACAGGGTTTCAAGAGTTGCTGTTCACTGGAAAATACCAAGTGGTTATGTAGATGGAGCACCAGAAACACAAATGCAAACTAACACCAGTTTTCAGC
>NW_008651773.1:10328-16538 GCF_000695815.1 Acanthisitta chloris
GATTAGGGGAATAAGAAAACTATTTTTCTGATCTATACTGAGTTGTGCGTTATTTTCCCTTCAAGACTTAGTTTGAACCTCCAGAAGTATTTATCAGTTGTCAATCCATTTATTGTATGCTAATTCTGATTGTTTTCTTATTTCTAGGTCTGATTTTTGTGGTTGACAGCAATGACAGAGAACGTGTGAATGAGGCCAGAGAAGAGCTTATGCGGATGTTGGCAGAAGATGAGCTTAGAGATGCTGTTTTATTAGTGTTTGCTAACAAACAGGTATGCCCGAGAAAGGTCTTTCTGTAGGAACTCTTGGAAACATCCAACATGCTTGTGAGTGCCAGATCTTGAGCTTGACGTTCATTTTTTCAGTGTAGTAACAGATAAACTCTCAGAAAATATCCATTCAGGTATGTAGAAGGCAGCAAACCATAGGCTAAATCCTCATCTAAAAGGAGCATCTTTCTGAACAGCTTTGGCTAATAGAAATTCCTGTGTTTTCAGTTCTAGGGCAGAATTCTATCATTTTGATTTTTAAGGTTGGCATGGCTCAAGTACAGCTCCTGCCCAAATTTCCTCCAAAGAGAGAGGAGGGCTGGAATGCCAGAACATCCCTGAATTCTTCACTTAGGGTATTGGAGGTGTTGGCTGAGTGTTCTGTTGGCCTGTGATCTGGGTTCTTCCAGGCCACAGAGTGAGCTGAGAGTTCAGACTTTTACTACTTATAAAGGTCTTGGCAGCTTAAACACAAATGTTGAGGGCCTTAAGTATGACTGGTAAACTTAAAGAAGGAATAACATCCTGCTCCATGGATTGCACAGGCTCAGCTGGGAAGGGTAGAGAAGCCCTAAGTCTTGCCCCAGAGCAGGAAAGGTGAGCTATGAACACAAGCTGTGCTCAGCAGAGTTTTACTTCAGGATCAAAGCTGATCTTAAACCATAGCTGCAGTCACAGAAAAGACTTCCTGAGTGGAAAATGAATGAAACAGACCTGGAGTTGTGAGCAGGTTTGGGTCAGCACTTGGGGCTTGATGATTCCATCCAAGCATCAGCTGCTTCACTTCCCTTTTTGAAGAGGAATATTCCATAATGTGAGCTTTGAGGCTTTGTCAGTGTAGTGGAAATAGCTAAAATATCAAAATAATCCACTCGTTTTTTCTGAAAGAGGAGTTCTGAGAGCTCTTAACTTTCTTTGAATGCCTTTAAAACTGCTGATCCAAAGAGTTGGGGAGACAATGACTCTTGTTCCTTCCCTCAGGACCTGCCGAACGCGATGAATGCAGCAGAAATCACAGACAAACTCGGACTGCATTCTCTTCGTCACAGGAACTGGTACATCCAGGCAACCTGTGCCACTAGTGGAGATGGTCTCTATGAAGGACTGGACTGGTTGTCCAATCAGCTCCGAAACCAGAAATGAAACCATAACCCTTCCTCTTCCCTCTTTTTCCACCCTTCCCTCTTATTTCCTCCTCTTCGCCCTTCGCTTTACTCTAATGTGGCAAACTGTGCTACTTTGTGGTATTGAGTGCCGGAAGCTGTTTTCATTTCTTCTTTGTCACAGTATATATTGCATCATGCTGTAAATGTGGCAAATACAAGCCTGAAAACAGTTAGGTTTCTTATTTAATGTAAATAGTTTTTGTTTCCAATGAGGCAGTTTCTGGTACTCCTATGCAATATTACTCAGCTTTTTTATTGTAAAGAATCAAGTCACTGTTTAGTACTTGGAAAGGGATTTCAGTGGGATAACATAACGGTTTGCCAGTGGTCCTTGTGCAGTAGAGCTGAATTCTATCTGGGTTGGGTTGTGAGATCTGTGAGATCCATTTTGGTGGTTGGTTTTTAACCTGAATTCTGTATTTTTTTAAATAGACAAGGAAAAGTAAAAACACTTCGACACACAAACGTTTTGCCATCGCTTCTGCTGTTCCAGCTCTAACGTGGTGACTCTTGATTCTTTTGAAAGGGTGAAGCAATGATCAACACCCAGTTAGCTTCATCTGCTTAAAGAACAGATCATAACTAGTAGATCTTTGGCTCTTTCTGTAGCTCACGGTCTGTGCTCACCTTTGTTCACAACCCTTACAAGATTTGCTGGGCCTGGTTTAGATGAGCTTTGCAGACTCATGCTAAACATCTGACTTTTGGTTCAGGTGACATTTCTCATTTCCATTGAACTTGAATAATATCCACAAGTCAACATTTTTAGCCTGTTGTATTTGTCAAAAAAAAAAAAGTGTTTTGTACTTTTCTTGTGTGTAAACCACTCCAGAAGGCAAAACCTTTCCACAGGAAGCACAGCCTGTCCTAGTCCTAAGCTCTATAGGCAGAAAGTACTGTACTTAAGAATTGCCATGAAAAACACCAAACATCTATGTATAGTGTCTAGGAAAAAAAAAACAACAAAAAGCATGAGAGTTTGGAGAGTCATTCCACTCTAGAATATTCAGTCCCATTTTGGAACAATCCCATATCTGTATATGTGTGAAAACCCTTGGCATCCCTCATACTGCAAGGTTCAGATTTGCCATCAGAAAAACAAAAAAAAGACCTCTTTACTTTTCTTTTTTGTATTTTGATAAACACTGAAGAAAGCTGGAGCTGTTTAACTCGAGGAACTATCAGAACTGGTTTATTTAGTGTTGTGGAAACCTTTATTGCTTTCAATACACAATTAGTAATCAACTGTTTTGTATACTTGTTTTCAGTTTTCATTTCGACAAACAAGCACTGTAATTAAAGCTATTAGAATAAAAATCTCTTAACTATTTCATGTTTTTTATGCCTTGCTGTTCATTCGATCATCTTGGCAGAATCATAATGAGATACTTGTTGAATAAAAAGTTTCATGAAACTTGCACTGGTTTCGTGGTGGTTTGTAGCATCTCTGGGCAAAATCCGACCAATACTACAATGTGCAGGAAAATTTCAGGATCTCTCCTGTGTTTTCCAAGTAATGTATCATTCCTAGTTGGAGTCCTGCAGTGGGTGTTGCTTCTTGGGTCCTGTTGGTTGGTGATTCTTGAGTTCTGCTGCAGTCATTGCCTCAAGGGCATCTCTTAAACTTCTTGGGTGGTCCCATCTATCTACCTACAACACATTGTTAGTCCTGCAGATCCCATGTAATGACAGGATCTGTGAATTAGCACGGGGGAAAAAAGTAGGAATTCAGCCTTCCTAACTGCTTTGCTTTGCATTAGGCCACTCTGCAGTCCCCTCTGGATCCAGGACAGAGCTCCTCCTCCAGCTGATCCTGCTGTCAGCTGCAGCTTCTCCCCAGCAGTCAGGCTTGGGCTGCCAGCCAGCTGCTGGCTGTTTTCCTGGCTGGAATTGCAGCAGATTCCCCATTACACAGGCTGGAAAGCTGTAGGATGAAGGGTCCATGCAGGTTAGTGAATTCCCAGTGGGGAAACCTTGGACTCTGGATGGTTAACAGACAGTGGCTGTAAAGGGTAAAGAGCATTGGGGAAGTTCAGGATCACAAACCTCTCCTGCAAGTCTGGTTAGCCTTGCCTTGGAATTTCAAGCTGTGAATCAGGATTTTTGCATCCCTAATAGGGCAGGACATCATTTTGTTCCTGTTCTGGGAGAGAATTGAACCTAAAGGGTGAGCTAGGTTAGGATATTCCTCCTCTATGCACCAAATTCGCTGTGGAAAACATGGGGGAATGTGCTGATGTTATCGGAGCTGTGCTCTGCCCTCTGCTCCAGGCAGCACAGGCTTTGCTCTGTTCAATCTCAGCCAAGCCTCCAGGAATTTTGGACACCCAGCAGCCAGGCAGGAGGTGGCTCACACTCAGGGAAAGGATCCTGCGCACAGTCCACCCAGGAATTGATGCAGCTCTGGACAGGGAGGTGGATGGGGTGAGCAGCCCTGGGGTGGGGATGGGGCTGTGCTCCTTCATCCCCCTCACCCTCAGTTAGGATTTATCCCTATTTCTCCAACCGTTTTGCACAGATCTTGGGTTTGAGGATGAAGCAGGAAGGAGGGATGGTAGGAGAGGCTAAGCTGTGACATGGGAGGCAGGAAAAAGCTCAGGAGAGCTGAACTGAGCTGGGATAGCCATGCCATAGCCCCTCTGGCATCACACTTGGCAGACAGCACCCTCTGGCACCAGCTGGGACAGAGAGAACTGTGGGTGCAAATCATCTTAGCAGAGCTGAGCCCTGCCCAGAGCATGTCCCATCTGCTTGAGAGATGAAGGCAGGGGCAGCAGGAGCCTATGGAGAGAGCAGGACACGGGGATTTTTGTTCTCTCTGCTTGCGGTGGTATTTCCACTCTCCTGTAGTTCCCTTTCCAGCCTGAAGCTCCCAGTGTCCAGTTCCCACTAAGCACAGCCCTGCTCCACACTGGCCTGCACTGGGATGCTCCCAGCAGGCTCCAGCTGCAGCCTGGACCCCCAAAATCCCCATGAGAATGACCCAGAACTCAGTGATATTTCTATTTATTGATGGAAAATTCGCCTTTTTCAGTGCTCCAAGTCCATAAATGCTCATGTTTTGAGAGTTAAAAAAAATCCTGGATGGGAATGGAGTTTTCTGTGCCCTAGGGTGGGTAGATGTGGCTGGGGCAAAAGCCTATGGAAGACACCGTGGTCTTAACCCTGTCAGCCAAGGAATTAAGTGTTCAAGGCCAAGCTGGATGGGGTTTGGAGCAACCTGAGCTAGTGGAAGGTGTCCCCGCTCATGGCAGAGGGTTGGAATGGGATGATCTTTAAGGTCTCTTCAGCCCAAACCATTCCAGCAGGGTCAGAGTCCCCAGCCAAGGAGCATGTGGGCTCAGGGCCACGCCACGTGGGTCCCTGGGCTGGATCTGGGGCTGCATCTGCTCAGAGCATGAGTAATATCCCTGTGATGCTGGCAAAAGGTTGTTAAGCCCCCCCAAAAACATCTTGGGGTGACATGAGGGATCACCCAAGCTTGCGACTGCTCCACAGCATCTCCCTCTGCCTGTGCCCAGCACGTGCTAGTGGCCAGGGAGGGACGTGGGACAGAAGGGCTTTATGTCAGCTCCTCACCCTGATCCTGCTGTGTCCTTCCATGAATGCTGTCCTTGTTCCACCCTGTGCCCTGTCCCCTCTCGCTTGGCCACGGGCTGGGTGGTGTCACAGCCCCCCAGATGGCAGGAGACCCCCCAACGCTGCCAATGTGCAGCCCGAGGCCACTCGCCAGCCCTGGGCTTTTGTCCACCAAGACACAAACTCAGCCTGTCTTAAATCCCATCAGTAATTACACAAAGGAGGCCCTTGTGCTTGGCACGGCCATCCAGCTGGAGATGCCCTGGCCTGGAGCTCTTGGGACAATCCCTTTCCATTTGGATCAATATTTCTATTTATTGATAGAAAATTTCCCTTTTTCAGTGCTCCAAGTCCATACATACTCATGTTTTGAGGGTTAAAATCCTGGATGAGAATGGAGTTTGCTGCACCCTGGGGTGGGTGGATGTGGCCAGGGCAAAAACCTATGGAAGACACTTTGGTTTTATCTATCTTGTCCCTGTCAGCCAAGCAATTAAGTGTTCAAGGCCAAGTTAGATGGGGCTTGGAGCAACCTGGGCCAGTGGAAGGTGTCCCTGCCCACAGCAGGGGGTTGCAACTAGACGATCTTTAAGGTCCCTTCCAGCCCAAGCCATTCCATGATGAATTTATGAGAAGGTTTAAGGAAAGAAACTCTCCTGCAGCTGCTGCCCTGACAGGCACCCAAGGGCAGTGAAAGAAAAACCATCATCATAATCATAATAATCTCATTCAAAGTCTCTATCCATTAAAGACGAGGTATCCACAGCACTTCCAGCACCACAGCCAGACCATCCCAGCACCAGCTCCCACCCCACAGCCCCCTCTTGGATGGATGGATGGATCCAGGGAGTGAGGAAAAGGGGCTCTGGGACACCTCCTGCCTCCCACCACGGCCCTGGGGAGCTGCTGGTGCTGCCCCAGGTGTGGGCAGGGAAGGGGCTGGTGGCATCCCAAATGGCCTCTGCCAGGCTCAGCCCCGGAGCTGCAGCTTTTTAATTTAATATCCCTAAAAAATATAATAATCCTATGGGAGATCTCCCTGGAATAACCCCAGGCTGCTGCTCAGTCCTCTGAGTCGGTGTCATGGCGCTGCCTGACCCCACGGGATGGAGGGGACCTGCTCCTGCTCCTCTTCCTCGCCCTGCGCCGCGGGGATAGGTGTCGGCCGTGTCCATCCCGGCTCCGGCTGCGCCGCC
>NW_008651773.1:16609-18797 GCF_000695815.1 Acanthisitta chloris
GTGCTGCTGCGTTTTCTGTCGGTGATGCCTACGGAGATGGAAGAGGAAGTGACAGCAGGGATACTGGGAACACCAACGAGCTGATTCTGGGCATGAAACAGGGATTTGGGAATGCCAGGAGATGCCTATTGTGATGCCTGCTGTGAGCACGTGGCTCTCCTAAATCCTTCATGCTGTTTTCCAGTGAGGATGTCCCACGAGCAGGGCTCAGCCCCCATCCCAACCCAGCTACCTCTTATCCTGATCCGGAGAAGAGTCGGAGGAGGACGGGACAGTGTCCTTCTTGTGGTGTTTGTCCTTGCCTTTCTTCTTCTCCTTCTTATGTTTCTTCTTTTTCTTCTTCTTTTTTTCCTTTTTGGATTTTTTGCTGCTCTCTGGTCTGCAGGGAAGAGATCAAGCAATGAGGAACCTCCGAAAACTCATCCTCATCCTTCAGGGCACATCCACCATGTCTCTCCTTGGCCAAGGAGAAATCCCCAGGAAAAAAAACCCAAAGAGGTTCGGGGGTAAAGCAGAGTTTTGGGGGTGATTCAGGCAATGTCACATGAAGCCATGGAAGCATTTTGGAAAACATTCCCTACAAAAACCAAGCTACTTCTGGTGGCTTTCCACCAAAGTGGGAAAAATCCTCACCGTTTCTCCTCCACCTTCTCCTCCTTCTCCTGATTCTTCTTGGAGCCAGATGTCTCAGGGCTGCTGGAGACCTTCTGGTGCTAGGGTTGGAGAGAGGGAAAATATGGAGCTAGGAGCTTTGAACTACAAGATAAAGGGATTTTTCTCCATTTAAAAATTAACTTTGAAAATAAAATAATTGAAGAAAATTAAATTAAATTAGGAAAAAAAATACCCACAAGAGCTGCTTCCAAATTCAAACCCTTAAATTAACCTCATGTCAACAAGACATGGGGAGCTTCTCCAGGTCTGTGCTACAACAACAGTCAGGTTGGTTTTGAAATATTCCAAGTGTGGAGCATGGCTTTTTTTGCCTTTTTTCATGCTTTTTTGCCCCTCCCAAAAACTATGTGGCCAATGCCATACCGTGAAGACAGAGAGCCCCATCTTGGCTGCCTCCTTGTCCTCCTTGGACAGCATCACCCGTCCAGCACTGCCACTGTGAAGAGACCGCACCAAAAAAAAAAAGCACCAAAATGGTAAAATGAAAAATCAAATTGTCCTGAAATGACAGGAGTTTTGGAGAGGGAATTCCCTCCATTCCATACCTGGAGCTGCCCAAACCCACTACTCTGTCCACATCCTTCTCATCCCGCTCGGTGCCGTCCCTCTTGCACACCTCAGCCAAGTCCTGTGGGGAGAGGGAAAGTGTCCTGTGGGGGTGTGTGTGTCCCAAAATCAGAGCCAAGGGGAGGGGACACCCACATGGGGACACTGAGGGGACACATGGTGCCATTTTACCTCCTTGCTGAGGCCTGTGGGCTGCCTCTTCACGTTCTTGTAGCCCCTGTGGAAGCCGAAGTGGGTGATGCAGGGTGGGGGGTGGCTCTGCACCCCCTGATTTTTGGGGTGAGGGGTGGGGTGTGGACTCACAGTGCTGCCATCATGGCCTCCTGCTCAGCCAGGCGGACAGCAGCCAGCTCTTCCTCACGGGATAACGGAGGAGCTGTGTCCTTCTTCCCCTTGGCATACCAGGTCAGGTCCTTCCCCTTCTGCCACCTGCCAACCGGTGCCATCAGGGAGTTCCCTGTGGGGTCAACACCCCCCCAAAAGTCACCAACCTCCTTCTCCACCCCAAAACTGTGTCAGGGGGAACATAGGAAGGATGAGACAAGGGAATTTTGTCCGGGATCAGCCCTTACCCAGGTAGTTCTCACGTTGTTTGTCAGTCTTGACATCCTCCCAGCTGAACTGGTCCTGACCCCCCCGGACACCTCCCCGGGATGAGCCAAACATGGTGCTGAACCCCACAGCAGATCGGGGGGGTCTGGTGACCTGCAAAGGGGTCAGCCCTGGGTTTGCCCCCACCCCAGCTCCTCTGTGCAACACTGGGGGGGTCACCTGGAGGCAGGGGAAGCAAATGTGCTCCTCCAGAGTCAGTGGGATAACCAAAGTTCTGCATGGCTTGGGTGGGGGGTCATGGTCTGGGAGGGTGTTGCAGGACTGAGAGGGGGAGGTCCATGGCTCGGATGGGGGTTCAGAGGTGGAAGGGGGGAGGTCACAGCCTGGGGTGGAG
>NW_008651773.1:19248-19474 GCF_000695815.1 Acanthisitta chloris
GGGGTGGGGAGTTGCAGAGCCAAAGAGGGGGTCATGGCTTGAAGGGAGGGTTCAGGGCTGGAACAGAGAGCTCAGGGTCTGGAAAGAGTTTGCAGGGCTGAGATGGGGACATTCCTGGCCTGGAAGGGGGGTTCAGGGCTGGAAGTGGAGGGATCACGGCCTAGGGAGGGGTTGCAGTGTTTGGGAGAGGGTTGCAGTGTGAGTGGGACGGTTCAGGACTGGAAGG
>NW_008651774.1:0-442 GCF_000695815.1 Acanthisitta chloris
TGAGGAATCTAGAGGGAATTTGGGGGGGTCCTGGAGGGAATTTGGGAGGTCCTGGGTGGGATTTAGGGGGCCCTGAAAGGGATTTGAGGGGTCTAGAGGGAATTTGGGGGGTCCTGAGGGGTATTTTGGGAGTCCTGGAAGGGATTTGAGTGGTCCTGAGGGTGATTTGGAGGGTCTAGAGGGGATTTGGGGGTCCTAGGTGGGATTTAGGGGGTCCTGGAAGGAATTTGGGAGGTCCTGAGGGGATTTGGGAGGTCTAGAGGGGATTTGGGGGTCCTAGGTGGGATTTAGGGGGTCCTGGAAGGAATTTGGGAGGTCCTGAGGGGATTTGGGAGGTCTAGAGGGGATTTGGGGGTCCTAGGTGGGATTTAGGGGGTCCTGGAAGGAATTTGGGAGGTCCTGAGGGGATTTGGGAGGTCTAGAGGGGATTTGGGGGTCCTGG
>NW_008651775.1:0-396 GCF_000695815.1 Acanthisitta chloris
TTCACTGCAAATTCTGCACCTCAGGGACAAACTCAGCCTTGCAAACACCACTGTCAGGAGGCCACAGGCAGCCCTGAGAGCACAGCATGTTTTGAAGTGCCAGAACATTTAAGAAAGCAACTTTTCAGCCACCTACCATGTCACTGCAGCAACTACTCATTTCTGTAAGGTATTTATATTCCTCTTGCTTTCTATGTCCATTTACAGTCCAAATGGAAGTTAATTTCTTTGGCTGGAGTCTTTTGACATCACCATGTTGCCTAGCATTATACAACAGCACTTGCTTTCTGATTTGAAAGAAATGTTTTGATTTTATCATAGTCATAGAATCACAGAATCAACCAGGTTGGAAGAGACCTCCAAGATCATCCAGTCCAACCCTCCCGTGGTCACTAG
>NW_008651775.1:648-4305 GCF_000695815.1 Acanthisitta chloris
CCTGAGCCTCCTCTTCTCCAGGCTGAACACCCCCAGCTCCCTCAGCCTCTCCTCATGCCACTTGTGCTCAGTCCCTTCCCCAGCCTCGTTGCTCTGCTCTGGACCTGCCCCAGCACCACCTCCCTGGGCAATATCCAGTGCTGAACACCACAACAGGGAGAACATTTCTCCTCACATCCAATCTGACTCTGCCCTGGCTCAGCTCAAGGCCATTCCCTCTCTCCTCTCCCTCAGCCCTGGCAGGACACACATCCCATACCCCTTTCAGATAGTTGTAGAGTGAGACTATTATGTCTTTTTGACTCCAGATTGGCTTCTACTGATGGTTATTGAGTACTGCCCCCATTTGTTACAGAAAATCAGGCCCCACAGCCTTTTAGCTGTTTTTCTACCTACACTTACATACATAGGACATATGACAAACATTTGCACAAAATGCCTGATAAAAACTTACTTTTGTATTATGCCTGATTCTTACAGACTCCAAACGCTGTGATTACTGCTCAAAGGGAGGTTCTCTGTCTCTGCATTTCTCCTCACTGTACACTCCTTTGTAAGCATCTTTTTTTCCCTCTGGACAGCAGTGTGCCACGAGTTGATTTCTCTCCATCAGTGCCTCTATCTCACAGATCACTGTGTTCAGGCACTTGATCTTTTTCTGTCAGCACATCCCTCGTGCAGAGCATCGCTCAGCACTTGATCTTTGCACATTTAGGTAGTGCTCACCTAGGTAGCTGTTTGCTTTTGTTTTACTTTACTGTCTCTCTTTTCTGTCCTTCCAACAGCCATAGTTCAATTTTCTGCTTCTGCATTACTCTCCCTCCTTTGTGGGTGACTTTACAGCACCTTGATCTCTGTCCTTTTGCCATTAGTGGTTTATTTCTGCTGTCTCTATTCCACTGTTCCTTTCTCCATAATCATATCTTTCTCTGCTGGGAACTTTTCAAGGCTACTGGCACATAAGTTAATAAGAGATTCTGAGGTGATGCAATGGACAGAGAAATGCCTTTATTTCACAAAGCTGCACAAATAATTGAGACCAAGGCATACAACTGTCTCCTGTTCTCACTCTCCAGCTCCACAGCACTGGGCTTTGAACGTGCCAAACTTCAGCTGCTCTGGAGATACCTGTATGGCTCACCTGGTAAGAAGTCACAAACCAAAGGGCTTAGGTTCCATCTCTAGTGGCAGAAACAGAAGTAAACAAAATCCATTCACTGAGCATTACTCCCTCAACTTCATATGTTAGATAAACATCCAAAATGAAGTCATTTGAATTGACTCAGAACAGTGGCAACATATATTACAACAACCTGGTCCTTTTTGTGTATGTTTGTAGGAGAAAGGTGAGCAGTGAACAGAAACCAGCACAGCACTGCAGACACTTACCAGGTGACACTTGGTGTTTGCTGGTACAAAGAGCTCTGTCAGATCCACTGTGGCTCTCAGCCCTGATCACACTTTCATCTTCCTTCTGAACTTCATAGGACACATTACTTTTCTGGCATTTTTCTATGCTGTAACACCTTTTATACCTGAGTTAATCTTTCACTATGATGAAGAAAACCTTTTTACTTTATGATGTCATTTTGCTTTCAGGATATTGTAGTGAATTTCCATAATTAGAATCCTGCCTTTAAGGTAAGGATCTCTGTAATAATATAGAACTATTTTTTTAATTCTGAGCAGAATTAGGACAAGAAATAAAAACTTTCTACAATTGAAGGAGATTTGGCTTGTCAAGAACCTGAGAAATTTTTTTTGAGAAAGCCATTGTATTTATTTAAAGCAATTTGAAGAGCAAAGCAAAGTCATTACAAACTTATCAAGGCTGAGTTTCTTTCCCAGACACTAAATTTACCAAAATTCGATCTTAGAGAGGCTGTTTGGAAGCTACCCTTGAATTTTGTAAACACAGGTGACAGAGTATTTCTTCCCCTCAGGGAGGAGTGGTAGCTTTGTAGTCCTGTGCTTTGCTTTAGTAATTGTTTCTTCATTAATTGTTTTTAATTCAATTTGTTAAACTACATACCTGAAAACAGAAAGGAAAAAATATCAAATTGCATGTTATGAATCCTATTGATACAAATGCCAAATGATGTTAGAAAATAGAGGGAATAAGAGACTAAATATGAGGGGATATTTTCAAGATGTCTTGCAGGGACAATGTCTAATTCTGCTGCACTTGTCTCAGTCTGAATAATGATTAAAATGAGGCATCATAATTAATAAGGCTGAATATGATTTGGTGTGCTTTACTCAAAAGGAAAAGCAAAAGGCTGAATAACTTTACACAGGCAGATAAGCAAGCGAGGAAAGGGGGGAATGCCAATTAACTTCTGACCAGTGGGTCAGAACTGCCTGTGTTTGGGGGTTTGCATGACAAACAGCCACACTGCCTGAGGCAGGATCAAGAGCTTCCCCAAGATAGTGCAGCCAGCAGCGTTTAGCTTGTGTGAGATAAAATTCATTGCAGGATTAAGAGCTGGAAAAATAGTGTCTTAATGCATTTAGAAAAAAGTTCATGGTAACCTAAAGACAGGAGTGGGCTCAGTATTCCTCCCGTGTTCACAGAACTTTCGAATCTTAGGAGTTGGGATGGAGCTTAGAGATGATCTGGTGGTTAAATTGTGTGATTCTCACACCTCATGCAGGTCCTCTATTCCTTCATGCTGCAGCAGTTCAGGAGGTAATGAGTCCTCTTTGGAAGACACAAAGAGGTGGATAATCCACCATTTCTCTCTAGGTTGGGTTTGATGCACTTGGAGGTCTTTTCCTACCATAAAGATTCTGAGATCTGTAATCCAGTGGACAATTTTCTGCCATGGTCAGAAGGGAGAGCAGGGACAGGTCCCAGCCATGTGCTGATGTTCAAATTAATTCAGGTGGTACCTTGCTGCACTTGTTTTGGTAAAGATAGGGCAGTTCTCTTGCAACTTTTCATGGCATGGCTTGAACAACAGCAGCTGCTGTAATGGAAATTTTGAGAACAACACCAGGAACAGTGCTCTGAGAAGGTGTTTGTTTAAAAACTGGGGAAACAACAGTAAGAGAGTTTTCCCAAGACAGCCAAAATCTGGATTAAGTAGTAACCAAAGGGATTACACAGAACCTTTTGAAACAAAGAGAGAGAATTTTCACCTCTTTTCAAGCTGCTCACTTTCTCCTAGATGTCAACACCTATCCAGAGATTCATACATCTAGGTTTAACAACCACACTTATTTCTGCTCCTACTAACTCTGCCATTGCATCATCCATGAGAGATCACACAAATCTTTGTTAACTGAGCGTGGCACTGGATGCTATATGCACATTTTTATTCCCTCTAAGCCTTAAATCTCTTTAGTCAGTGAACATGAAAGTACAGACCCTATTCTGTACGAACGATATATTTCTGGGTAGTTTATTCCTTCCCTGTGTCCTCACAGTACAAGGCATGGATAGGGAAAGTTAAAGAGCAAAAACTCTGCCAGAGTCCTGTAAGATACAGGATCATTTAAAAAACATAAAAAAGAGTAAGAAAGAGACTCTGGACTTGACCCTGGACTTACATTATGAGAACCAGAATACTTGAAACAGCACCTACCTGTAGCACTAGAATAGGAGAATATTTTATCTGTTGCCTCAAACTATAAAAGTCCTTTATAAGTGTCAGC
>NW_008651775.1:4337-14819 GCF_000695815.1 Acanthisitta chloris
AGGTTTCAGCTAGCTAGAACACTGCTTATTATATGCTTGACTTCAGCAACAGAAAGCTGTGAAGAAACATTTTGACATGTATGAGGTGATGAATGACTTCATCTCTCGGGTTCAAATGGTAGAGTGAGGTTCTGTTTGTTTGGGAGGTCAGTCCTGATGGCACAGGTTCAAGTTAGGCAGTGATTTCTAGAATATTTGTCATGTGTTCCTCCTGGATGAATAAATCTGAAGCAATGATAAAAACCAGGTGAAAACTAAGATTCAGTTCTGAATTTTCACCACGTGTAGCAATGATATGTCACCCTGGGAGTGAGAGTGGGTGAGAAGCTCAGCATGAGCTGCAGTGTGAGCTCAGCCCAGAGACCAATGCAATCCTGGGCCAGAGGAGGCCACCAAGTTGCTCAGAGCACTGGAGCATCTCCCTGTGAGCACAGGCTGAGGGAGTTGGGGCTGTTCAGCTGGAGAAGAGAAGGTTGTGTGGAGACCTCAGAGCAACTTCTCAATATCTGAAGGGGCTACAAGGAGCCAGAGAGGGACTCTGTGTTAGGAACTGCAGTGACAGGACAAGGGGTGATGGGTTCAAACTGAAGGAGGGAAAGTCTAGGTTGGATGTGAGAAAAATGTTTTTCCCTGTTGTGGTGGTGAGACCCTGTCCCAGGGTGCCCAGGGAGGCTGTGGCTGCCCCACCCCTGGCAGTGTTCACAGCCAGGTTGGATGAGCCTTGAGCAACCTGCTCTGCTGGGAGGTGTCCCTGCCCAGGGCAGGGCTTGGGGCTGAATCATCTCTAAGCTCCATTCCAACCCCTAAATTCTATGATTATATGATAGTTAGGCCCCAGTTCATCAAAATACTCAAGTAAGTGGTGAACTCTAAGCACTGCAGGGAGTTGTCACAATTTTGCACAAAGAAGAAAGCCCTAAGCTAAAAATAATAATTAAAAAAATATATAAAACAAGGTCTGAATCAGTTCCTGACTAACTTCCAGTTCTGTGTGCAATCACTTCACTGAACTGTTGGCTGGGCACTTTTTGATTAATAGTCTCCATTCCTCCATAGGATGTAAAAGGTTTTGTTTTTTTCAATAAAAAAGCCATCAAAAATTACTTCAGGGGACAAAGCAGCAAGAGAAATCGTGATTCTAGCTATTAGATAAAAAAATTCAACCAAACACTTAAGTGTCTCAATAGGAGGGAAAGCAGAAAATAGCATAAAGAGCTCCATGTAATTAGCTCTGTATTGCTTAGAGAATGGCTATAGCAGATGCCCATAGAGGAAAATCAATCTTCTTGATACTCTCTGACTGATTTTGATTAATATATGACTTTTTCTCTCACAAGAGCCAATACTGTGAAGGCACTAGAGGCAGAATTAGACACTGCCATTCATGCAAAGGTATCAATAAACACATTTTCTGTCATTTTACTCATAACAGTGCCTATCTCTCAGCTTGTGCTGCCCATACCAAAAAGCAGGACACCCAAAAGAACAGCAGGAGCAAACTGAGAACACTTCAATAAGAGCTGTGTCTAGAGCTTTCTGCTTGAGGAAATTTCAGCATAAAGCAAGTAGGAACTTCTGATACGGATAAAGACTTGGATTGCTTTCACATGGCAAGGGTTTGATAGCAGTGGTCTACAGGGGTTGCCTCTGTGAGAAGAAGCCAGATGCTTCTCCCATGTCCAACAAGGTCAGTTCCAAACTGCACCCCTGGAAAGGATTCCCTTTCCTGGGGAAGGTTGTGACAGACTATCCATGGATAGGACCTTCTGCTGCAGCAAGGGAAGAGTGTGAGGAGGAAGGAGCAGAGGAGATGACACCTGATTAACTGACCATAACCTCCATCCCACATCCCCAAGCACCAGGGGAGAGAAGGTACTGAAATTCAGGAGTGAAGCTGAGTCTGGAAAGCAGGGAGAGATGGGGGAAGGTGTTTCTCAGCTCTGATCTGATTTCTCATCATCCTACTCCCATTTGGTTGGTAACTAAACTGATTTCCCCAAGCTGAGTCTGTTTTGCCTGTGTGGTGATTTCTGAGTGATCTTTCCCTGTCTGTATCTCAGTCCATGAGATTTCCTGTCCAGCTGAGGAGAGGGAGTTATAGAGTGGCTTGGTGGGCACAGATTCATTGCCATATTACAGTTTAAAGTGAGAAGTGACCTTACACATAGATCATCACTGAAATATAGGCAACTAGTAACAACAGCTCTGCTAACTATGCCTTGGCCTTTACATGGAGCCCACCATACAGATCCAAAACATTTACAAAGCCAGCACAACACCATTCAGAAGTTACAAGTACAAGGGTAAAGTTGCTTAGATTATCATATGAGACAAGGAAAACAAAGATGAAACTGCACTGACCATCTGGTACTGCTCATCATGGCTGGATCGAACGACCCAATAAATTCTCCCATCTCTGGATTAGATGAAGTCTCATATTCAGAAGTGCAGGATGCTGTGGTGATATTTTTAAACAGCTGTTTGTGTGCTGTGCTTATAGCAATTGGAATTTGCTGCCTGTTCAGTAGCACACTCACACAAGTTTCTCTTTCAGAGCAATCTAAGAGGCTACATCTCTCCCTCCTTTTTTCTCTCCCTTTCTCTCTTTCCTCCTTTTTTTTGTGCTTCTGCTTTTAAGGTGAAGAACAGTTTAGAAAATACCAAAGGTGATATGGAACAAACCCCTGCCATTGTCTGCTTGAATTCTCATCCATAACAAATACATGTAAGAAATATTTTGTACTCTGCACTTAGAGCTGTGATTATTCCATCAGGAACCATTGACAAATTAACATAAAAGGGCATTAATGAAGGAACAATTATATCTGAAATTCTTCTGTTGTTTGATCTCTATGATTACTGTCTCTTAAGAACTCTAATCACTGACAGTGCACAAATGTTTTCAGCTCTCCAGCCCCATTTATTCTGAAACAGAAGTGAACAACCCTCATACACTACACTTCAGTCTTTCTAATTGTTGTAACTCATCCTTATTTTGTGTGATAAAGCAGGAAACAATTTGCCAAAGTGATCTTACCTGGGGCCAAATTATTCATGTTTCTATACACACAACAGTCACATATGAAGATTTGCAGTCTCTCTTTAGCCTGGAGTGGTACAACAACTAAGACCTTGATCAATCTAAATAAATTCCCCTTATAACCACAAATTTACATTAGTTTGTCCAAAGCCTCACAAAGCAAAGGTAAATCCATGATTTGACCCTGCAACTCATTTCAGAGTTCCTAATACATTTCCATTTGTGTGGAAGTAAAGACATCTAATCTGTATGGCCAAACCAGACAATTTATGAGCGTTCCACCACAGAAATGAACTGTCTCTTCCACACCCTTTGCATAGGTGTTTCAAACATTGAATCAAGAGGAAAAGCTATGTCCACAGAAGAAGGTAAAACACCCAAGTATCCAGGCCCAGGAAAGACTGAAATATGGTCTGTGTGAATTCACAGGGCAAAATGACAAAACATTATCTGCAGACAGAAGAGAGGAATGGACAGAAGACTCACATTGAGGGGAAAAACTGTTTCTGAGTATGAAGAAATTAAATGGGAAGTATTAGAGGCAGTTTGAGACTGGTGGCCAGTGCACTAGATGAAATAATTTGCAATATAAAATTGTTATGACCAACCTCCACAGGACTCTTTCTTCCAGCCACAACTCTCCTGTCACGACAGTCAGAACAGCTGAGGTAAAACATGTTTATGCCTAGTCCTCCACAAAACTCCAACTGTATCCTAGCAGGCATGAAAAAATGAAGGGCAAGATCCTACATCTGGGCCATGGCAATCCCAGGCACAGCTCCAGGTTGGGTGGGGAAGGGATTGACACCAGCAGTGAGGAGAGAGACTTGGGTTGCCCAGGGAGGCTGTGGCTGCCCCAACCCTGGCAGTGTTCACAGCCAGGTTGGATGAGCCTTGAGCAACCTGCTCTGCTGGGAGGTGTCCCTGCCCAGGGCAGGGGCTGGGGCTGGATGAGCTCTAAGGTCCATTCCAATTCCTAAATCCTGTGATTCTATGATTCTATGTTAAGAGTCATGTTAGCAGAAAAGAATGATAAAGTTATTAAATATCTGGTGGAACAGATTACATTATTAAATATCCAGCAAAATAGAGGAACAAAGACTGGCTATCAGGGAATCAGAAACTCCAATATTTCCCATAACCCTCAGGAATTTTGGGTGGGCTCCCTAAGGGTTAAAGAGTAGAAAATATGCAAACCAAATAAGGCTCATGGAGAAGAAATTTAGAAACCATCTGGTGTTACAGAATTAGCAGAGTAGTGTTAATTGTTACAGAATTAGCAAGGTAGCTAAAAGAACTTATCTAATTTAAGACTAACTGTGTGAACAAGGCTCAAAGGGGGAATTTTGTAAGGGGCCTCAGACAAAAAAAGCACCCAAGGACATAAATTCTCATGTTCACGACCAGCTCATCCCAGAGCAGTGCAAAGGAGCCAACAGAAGTGGCCAAGACAAGGCAATGAGAGTCTTTGCAAAGGAGGTAATGAGCTGAGCCAAGGCCACATATGGAAGGAAGACTCAAAGGTCATGGCAAGGACACCCAGAACATCTTGTCAACAACCACTAGGGAACACCAGAGACCACCCAAAACCCACGTGGAAGACCCTCAAGAAGTCCAGTGACTCAGAAGTGGAGTAATTAGCTGAAGAAATGAGAGAATCACTGATCAATAGGTGATAGAGTAGTAGTTAATAAGGATTAGGTAACTTGTAACACCACTGAGCACTAATTACTTTCTTTGCTGATATGTACAAATAGTAAAAAGTTTGGATAGTTGGTAGCACATTGGGTGGAGCATCCCCCATGAACCCAGCTCTGCAGTGCAGAGAATGCTACCCTGCTTCTGAGGAGTTTCAGTCCCAGTTTTGGTGACACTGGGCATTAAAATCCTCAAAAACCCCAGAAAAATGGACTGAACGTGTGGCATCTGAATACTTGCACTTAGCTCTATTAGAGTCTGAACCTACCATGACTGCTGAAAAGTTTCAGAGCAAAACATATGGAGGAAAAAAGGTCTGGAAGAGAGTTTTGTAAACATCTTGCCTGATTTTATTAGGCAAGAACACAAATTAGCTAAGGACACTGTGACCTACAAACTAACATCTACAGGAAGGACAGAAGGCAGAAGGACAGAACTGCAGTGCTGTGTGAGCAGAAACCTGTGCCACAGAAATGAGTGGCAGGACAGACATGGGGTCAGGAACACTGGACTGGATTATCTGGATTTGACCAAATTCCAATTAGGGGAGGCATTCAGTGACTCAGGAACAGATTAAATAACAATTACTGCAAAACTCCTCCAATTTCCAAGTAATCTAAAGAGTAAAAGGAGGATTAATGGTAGCACAGATTCAATTCTAGCAAGAGGATGGTTTTGTAGAAAAGCTGCTCATTTACTGTAAGAATAGATACAATAACAACAAAGTGCAAAGAGTTGTTCAGTTGGGGATTTTTTTAGGACTTTAGATCATATTTTTCATTTCAGAAAGGAAACCTGGGAGAGTTTTGGGGAATGAGTTGATGAAGTATAAATAAGCTTAATGTCATATAGGACTTTTCATTTCCAGATAGATATTGCTCCTTTAATCTCATATCATGAGCCACAGGGAAAACAATACAAGAAAGGACTCTGAACCTGAGGAGGTGAATAACTTTGCCTGTAATCATGTTAGGAGCAAACAGTATACAGTGCTAAAATAAATGGCTGAAGACATGCCTTAAAAATCAAGGAGAGAAAGAGAAAGTGCATATTGCTTCAATCAAGATAAACCAGTGTTTCCCCAGGGCTCAGCGTTGGGGCAGGTCCTGTCTAACACCTTTCTGGAGGATCTGGATGTGGGGAGTGAGTGCCCTTCAGGAATTTGCAGAGACACTGAGTTGGGGGTGAGTGTGGATCTGCCTGAGGGTAGGAAAGCTCTGCAGAGAGACCTGGAGCAGCTGGATCAGTGGCTGAGGACACTGCAGGAGGGTCAGAAGGCTCAGAGCTGGTGCTGCCCTTGGCACACACAGCCCCTGCAGCTCCAGGCTGGGGGAGCAGTGGGCACAGAGGTGTTGGTCCCAAAGGCCTTGGCAGTGCTGGTGGCACAGCTCAGTGGGAGCCAACAGTGTGCACACCTTGTCCTAGCTCAGCACAGTGTGGCAGCAGCACTAGGGCAGTGTCACCCCCTGCACTGGGCACTGGGGAGGTCCCAGCTCAGTGCTGTGCTCAGCTTGGGGCACTCACTGCCCAAAGGCCATTGAGGCACTGAGCGAGTCCAGCCAAGGGCAACGAGGGCAGCAAAGGGCAGAGCACATGGGCAAGGGCTGAGGGAAAACTGAAATACAGTGAAATGCAAAGTCAAAACTCATGGCTAAATCTGCTATTTAAGACTTGAAAAAGATGCAGTTCATAAAGTTTCCTTCTAATCTTAATGTTTGAACTCTCTACATGGAATTATTCCACATGGGAAGGAGGTGGCCAAAGTAATAACCCAATCCACAAATTAAAAAAATTGATTTTATCTGACAAAGGAGAGGAAATATTGCTGCATTATTCGACTCTTCCATTTGCAGATATCCGAGCTATCTGCACTTCTACTACATAATTCAGCACATTACAAGCTCTTTATCGTTGTTTTTCTTCAGATTTTTATTATCTATCATAAATACCAGCTGTTAAGTCATTTTATATGGTCTGTTGATGAACAGCTTCAATTCAGAGACTAATTCAATCATACACTTTCATGTATCTTTGGAATCCATAACCCAGCCTTGTGTTACTGAGTAAACATGAACATCACACTCAAACATTGGCTGCAGGATACCGAGTGACGAGGCTGGAAAGGAACTGAGTGGAGAGAGGACAGGAAAATGTCACAGCACATGTTTGCAATCCATACTTAAAATTATCAGTAAGGTACTATCAAACTAACAAATATCACATTTTAGATTATCCTAAGCCATAAATCGCAAAATAGAGAAGAGTAAGATCATAGACTCATCAAACTGTAGAATCATCAAGGCTGGAGGAGATGAGATCTCTAAGAGCATCAAGTCCAACCATTAACCTGTCACTGCTGGAACCCCTAAACCCTAAACTAGACCCTCCAGCACCAAATCCAGATGCCTGGATGAAACCAGATCCCCCAGCACCAAATCCAGATGCCTGGATGATCTGTAAGGTCCATTCCACCCTTAAATTCTATGACTCTATGATTCTGTGGCTTTTTCCTTTTTTGTGTGTGAGTAGAAACACACTTTACTGTAACAGTGTGCTATAAATAAATACAACTAAATAAAATATAAAGCAAAATAATAATCCACGACATTCTCAGGCTGCCCAGTGAATGGCTATGTGTCTACTTCATAAATATTGATCTGCACATTTCTCTTTAATCTGTCAGATTAAATCATTAATGAAGTTTAAGCTTCAACATGAACTCTATTAAGCATGAGCTAACCAAGCAAGTACTTCCTAGGGAAATACTTGGTTTTTTTTAGAAATCTTTCAAAATGTTGGCTGTCCTGGCAGTACAGTCTTGGTTTTCTGTGGCAGAGTGGAATGGAATTATATGCAGAGGTACCAATCCTACTGGTAAACCTGAAGAGCATAATTCCCTTCAGTTTTGGTAGCATGTCCCTGATCATGAAGGTAACTCAGTGTTTTCAGTGCAGTGTTCCATATGAACACCAGCAGCAGCTGATATTAGTCATCATAGAATTTAAGGGTTGGAATGGATCTCAGAGATGATCCAGCCCCAAGCCCTGCCCTGGGCAGGGACACCTCCCACCAGGGCAGGTTGCTCAAGGCTCATCCAGCCTGGAATGAACACCACCAGGGTCACTCCTGTGAAAGAGTTATTTTTAAGGGGAAATTTCAAGATCAGTAAAGAACTCTCCATGAGTGCTGCAGGAGGAGTGGAATGACTGAGGATGTTCATGGGCACAGAGTGACAAATAATGATTTTGAATATTCTTGGCTCTCATCCATCAGGCCCATAAACATAATAGCTAAAGCTTTACAGCAGATTGACTACTTGTCAGATAATCTAGTAAAGAATTGGTAATGATGCATACATCTGCATCTGGATGAATTCAGCTTTGATAGTGCTGTTGGCTCTAATAACTCCAACAAAGATCAGTGAAAGTGAGGTCCTGTTGACTTTGTAAGGATGTTCTGTGTCTCATGAAACTTTTGCAAGGGAATTTTCTTGAACAAAACATCATCTGTGCACAAATCTAAGCTCTTAGATTCCACTCTCTGCCTTCAAAACATGCCAAACCTCACTGGTCTCGCAGTCAATCAGGGTTTGTACTCTGAGATCATAGATTTTTCCTTTTATTGCCTTGCAGCCTTATTATAATCTCTCTCCTTTGAAGTACCGAACAGGACGAGTTCTGTATCACAGCAAGTAACTAATTTTTTAGTCACAGGGGTGGTTATCTTTTCATCTTTATTCTAGCTGAAGTCCAGTGCTATATTACTTTCACTTTCTAGGCAGATTCCAATGAATTTAAGTGCAAACACTCAAGACAGAACTGAAGATATAAATCCCTGTGATAGTCCTTTTTTTAGGGCTCTGCCTGGGCACTGCTTGGTCAGGTCCCCTCGAGGTGGGAGGTGGTCTCAGAGTAATTCTCAGAGAAAGCAGCTCCTGAGTGTCCCAGGGTTTGGGTGAGGCCAGAGTTGGGAGGTGGTCTCAGAGTAATTCCCAGAGAAAGCAGCTCCTGGGTGTCCCAGGGTTTGGGTGAGGCCAGAGATTTACAGGGGCCGTGGTGCCTCCTTATCTCAGCAGTTAGAGGATTTCCATGGCCAGAGGCATCTGGTGGCTTTGGGGCAATCAACCACACCTTTGCCCCAAGACAAGTCACCAAAGCCAGGCAATGTCAAAACAACATTTCAAGGTCCCTTACACCCTAACCCAGTAAACCAAACCCTGACACTAACCCTAACCTCTAAGCTGTTGTAAGCCATGATTTGAGTTGTTACAGGAATGACTACAACAGGAGCCACCTGAACCCATGGGGGAGAAGCCTCACAAGAAGCAGCTGCAGTGCAGCAGTGACCTGACCTGGCCTTGGTTCTCACTAACTCCACACAACACACAACCTCTCCTGTCCTGAGGGACCACTAGAGCAGATGGAGCACAAAGTCATGGCCCAAACGAATTCAACAGACGTTTTATGGACATTTTGCAGGGGTTCCAGTTCTCCCCTGATCCTGCTGGTGGGGGAGTAGGTGGGTGGCTCTGGGTGCTTGGCTGCTGGCTGGAGTTAAACATGACAGTTAGGCAAAAGGTCTAGAGCAGCACAAAAATTCATTGGAAGACCTGGATCCAGACAGAGGAGAATTCTTCTGATACATGTACTGAGAAAAACAGATTATTATATCTTCCATACAAACTTCTTGTACAGTGTTTTGTGTACGGTATGTTATAAAGGATTTGCAGCACACAACACTGAAGTGTACATACAAAAACCTCATCCTGAAGGCCTAAATTACACAAGGAGCCTGTTGATAGAATCACAGAATTTAAGGGTTGGGATGGAGCTTAGGACTCACCCAGTCCCACCCCCTGCCCTGGGCAGGGACGCCTCCCACCAGAGCAGGTTGCTCAAGGCTCATCCAACCTGGCTGTGAACACTGCCAGGGGTGGGGCAGCCACAGCTCCCTGGGCACCCTGGGACAGTGTCTCACCACTCTTAGAGTAAAAAACTTCTTTCTCACATCCAAATTCAGCACCAAAGCAGCTCAGAATTAAAATGACAGTATTCAAAACCTTCCTACACCTATTCTGTTCTATCTACAGTCTAGCTATTGTGTTGGAAGCTTTGGGCTTCATCTCCAAGAATCTCACTTTTTAGATCTCATTGTAGTCATGCTTTTATAGCTGAAGCCATTCAGTTGCTGACTTCATTTCAGATTCATTTTCAGCACACCTTTTCCTTTCCTCTTACTTTTAACCCAAATTTTTTCGTGTGCTTCTTCATATTTTCCTCTAATGGCTATGCCATGGTGCCAACTTCAATTCTTCTCAGAACACTGTTCACAAAGGCAAATTAGTCCTTTCTGTAGAAATCCAAGCAATGTCTGTGTTCACAGGAAGGCACTCAATGAAAGGAAAACATTGAGTGGCCTTTTACAGTGAATAGCAGGTGCTCTCCCTGAGAGATGACAATTTTAGTCTCCTCACTTCTCAGTATTCATCTAGTCTCTTTAAAGTATTTTTATCAATGATCCTTATCATACCTTCTGCAGAGCTTTATATTAAATGAGGTGCAGCATTGGGGCATCTTGAAAATCAGGTTGTTTTACATTCCTGAGCACTGTGGTGGTGTCAAACACAGGTAATCACAGAATCATAGAATTTAGGGGTTGGGATGGAGCTTAGAGCTCATCCAGCCCCAAGCCCTGCCCTGGGCAGGGACACCTCCCAGCAGAGCAGGTTGCTCAAGGCTCATCCA
>NW_008651775.1:14991-20220 GCF_000695815.1 Acanthisitta chloris
CTGGAGTGTTCCAGGCCAGGCTGGATGGGCTTGGAGCAGCCTGGGCTGGGGGGACGTGTCCCTGCCCAGGGCAGGGGTGGAATGATGAGAGCTTTAAGGTCCTTCCAACCCAAACTAGTCTGTGATTCTCTGATTACTAGCTCAGCTCCAAACAAGATATGGGTATTGTAGCTTCTCCTGTGTTCAGTGATTTCAGAGAGGATGTGATGTCTATAAATGCAGCCAAGGAGATGGTCAGACAAAGCCCTGACCCTGAGAACAGGATTGAGGGATGCAGCTGTGCACCTTCCACAGTGGAGAGCTAATACTATTTCAGCACAAAATAACCAGGAAAACTTAGATGGAGGCATCTTTGAGGTGCCTTTTCAACCTTCTTTCTGGTGGCTGCTGTTTGAGCTGAAAGGAAGATGGTGTTTAAAGAAGCCTTGCAATTTTTCTGTAAAGGGAATGCAAAACTGCCCTGTGAGTTCTGTGAATCAGAAAAGGTTCCTCTTGGCAAATGCTGGAACATTAAGGGCATGACATGCTTCCCTCTGAAGATGTTAAAGCTATAAAATGAGGCCTTTTCCTCTGCACCTACAGGGCAGTCACTGCCCTGTGACTTGACTTCTGCTGAATCCATCTTCCTCAGACCTTTGCTAGCACATTTTGACAGCTGCTTCAGATCATATATTTTTATGTATACAAAGTCCCTTTCTTCCACATAGTTACACATGGGTTTTCTTAGGTACATTAGCAATAAACTGCAGTATTATACAGACATTCCAGCCTTCACACACACCATTAAAGTGTTATCACCAAAGAAGTTACCAGAATGAAGAATGGATTGATGCACACAGTCCTTACATTTAAGTTATCTCAGGAAAAGTCAGAGCCACCTGACCAGTGCTTCAGTTTATGGTTTCTTTCAAAGTCAAGGCCTTTGGAAAGTATGGACACTCCAAGTTATACGAACTGATTAAGTGGTTAAGGGGAGCAGATTTTCCTAGTCAGCTGCAAACACCTTCAGGCTGCTGAGAGAGCAGCTTGGTGGGCAGGCAGTGGCTGGGCAAGGCCAACCCACCATGACACTATAGCCATAAATTAGGCAGACCTTGAATAGCAATCCCTAAACTGCAGATCACAGCAATCCTGAGGGGAAGTATGAATACACAGGACTGTGTGATTTGGCAAGCAGAAATACAGTGACTCTGAAACATCAGGGCTAGGTCTGATAAATGACCAAACCTGTCCTTATTCTGGTAGGAGTCATGAATTTCACAGCTCCCTTCATGAACTAAAGTTCTCCCCACCTTAACAACTTCTGCTCATTAACATTCATCCTTGAGAGAGGAGGTCAGAACTCTGTCTGGATCTTTGCAGAAAAGGTCTCAGGAAAAAAGATCAAAACACAAAAAGCCCCAAGGAAATATTGGGGAGTTTCCCTGTACTTTATATCAATTAGAAAGAAACTTCCCACTAATAATCTCATTCCCTACCAATGCAATATAGACTCATAGAATTATAGACTCAACCAGATTGGAAAAGACCTCCAAGATCATCGAGTCCAACCCTCCCATGGTCACTAGATCATGGCACTAAGTGCCACATCCAGTCTCAGCTTGAAAACCTCCAGGGATGGTGAATCCACCACCTCCCTGGGCAGCACATTCCAATGCCTCGTATATGACTTTTGATCTTCACTGACTAAAAATGCACAAGTGATATTATTTCAACTCTTTGAAAAACAAACAGCTAGGGAGAAACTCACTTCAAAATGCAAAGAAATGCAAATAAAATGAGAGGCACAATGTGCTTTGATTTTCCACAGTAACAGGGTGGATTGGTCATTTGAATGGGCATTTTTCTGGGAATCCAGGGGTAACTTTTGTGCACAGCTGCTGAAGAAACTAAACTGTCACAACATTTGCCATTGTCCTGGGGATTGTGGTTGGTGATTCCAGCTGCAGTTTGAGTTCACAGAAATCCTCAACTGCTGCCTTCTCCCACACTGTGAACCATAGCTGCTCCTGGAGATGTATTTTTGAATGCCTTAATTTCAATGAGGTTTTTAATGCTAAATTAATTTTGCAATTTCCTGCTCATCAAGTTTGCAATGTAAACATTATTAAACTTTTTTTTTTCATTAGCAATGCTAGCAGTGTGAGTCACTGGTCTTTTTTTTATCCTCAGTATTCCATTAACTTTCCTTGCTTGTTTGAAACTATCCAAAAAAGTGAAGAGTGTCACTGTGTTAAAGAAACTGACAATGCATAGGAAATGGGGCCAATTTGTGCCTGGAAATGCACATTTATCTACAGAGTAGCTTCAAGCAGAGTATTCCAGGGGGACTACTCTGCTCTGGGAGACCCACCTGGAATCCTGCACACAGCTCTGGTGTCCTCAGCATCAGAAGGACATGGAACTGTTGGAGGAGTCCAGAGGAGAACACTTCTAAGACATTGACCTATGGGAATGGGTGCAGGGGAGGATGTAGAGCTGATCAGAGGACTGGAACACCTCTCCAGGCAGTGAGAGCTGGGGCTGCTTATCCTGGAAAAGAGGGAAAGACCTCACAGCAGCATTCCAGTACCTAAAGAGAACCACAAGAGTGCTGGAGAGGGAGTTTTCACAAGGGCATGTATGGATAGAACAAGGGGGAGTGGCCTTAAGCTGAAGAAGAACACGTTGAGATGAGATATTAGGAAGAAATCCTTTACTCTAAGGGTGGTGAGACCCTGTCCCAGGGTGCCCAGGGAGGCTGTGGCTGCCCCAACCCTGGCAGTGTTCACAGCCAGGTTGGATGAGCCTTGAGCAACCTGCTCTGCTGGGAGGTGTCCCTGCCCAGGGCAGGGCTTGGGGCTGGATCATCTCTAAGCACCATCCCAACCTCTAAATTCTATGTTTCTATTTTCTCATTCTATCTTACAAACCCACATAGAATATGGTCCTAAATATGTTAAACTCTTGTTATTTTACCTGGCACCTGACAAACTTTGCTTCTTCTATTACTGTTAAGCTTTATTTATACATAATTGCAGTTCTTAGTCCTTTCTTTTTATCTTGCTTTGTTAACAGAGCATTAAACACATCATGTTTAAAAGACATTAGTTGTCTAAAATGTGAACAGAACCTAAGTTAAAAGTTCATTTTATTAACACTTATAAAGGGCAATTTGAATAAACTTCTGTCTAAACATCCAGACACTGAGATCAATGCAAACAGGTCACTAAATCCTGACCTGGCCACATGGGTGAACCAAGATTGCTTTAAAGAAATGAACCAATCTCCCAATTAAACAAATAGACATGAGACATAATCCAGCACGGTATGTCTTTGATTGGGTTAGTTTTGTAATTTGGCAGAGGATACTTTACATGGAAGCCTCATTAACAATTGCCAGTGGTTCTATTTGGAAAGAGTAATTTGTACAGAACATTTTGCCTTAATGAGGTTCCATGTGAAAATGAAGTAAGATCTATTGAGCTGGGACATTTTAATTAGTGCTCTAGAGTTAGTGCTCTTCTTTGTTACTGGTGTAATGTTTGACTTCCAATATAAATGATCAAATGATGCAGAAAGCATCACAGGGTGATGAATCCTATCACCAGCTCTTTGCTTCAAAATATGCTTCAATGTTATGACATCATTTCATTCTCTGTACTATTTTCTAGTAGTAAACCACAAACCATAACTCGTTTCATTTGTGCTGATAATATACTAATGATTAGAACCTCCATATTCATGTATCAAATTATATCCTCCTAGCTGCTTGGGTAGGAAGGGAGACACCAGAAACTTACCCCAACATTGTCCCACAAATAATTTTCCAAAGCAACAGAACTAAATGTTTATGATTATGTTATTTTGTTGTCACTAATCAGGAACAAAAGTTTTGAAAGCATCAAGGGCCCCTCAGCTCAGGAGGGACATTGAGGGGCTGGAGTAGGTCCAGAGCAGAGCAACGAGGCTGGGGAAGGGACTGAGCACAAGTGCCATGAGGAGAGGCTGAGGGAGCTGGGGGTGTTCAGCCTGGAGAAGAGGAGGCTCAGGGGAGACCTCATCACCCTCTGCAACTCCCTGACAGGAGGTTGGAGTCAGGTGGGGGTTGGTCTCTGCTCCCAGGCAGCCAGCAGGAGCTGGTCCATTCCAACCCCTAAATTCTAGGATTCTATGGCTGTGCACTATTGCAAACTGGTCAGGAAGATGAGAACTACTTCTTAGTTACAAGTGGTACCTGTACTCAGAACAAAATATAGCACAGGGTGATCTAAACAGTCTCAGTGGGGATGTATTGTCCTTCAGAAGAGAACAGTAGGAAGCCTCAAATCAAATATGAGCAAAATCTATTGTTGAATCAGAATAGCAGCTAATGAAGCCAACAAAATGAAGCCCTTCAGAAACTTCTGAGGGAAATCAGGCTGCATTACGTTTCCAGATCCATAAACCCAGAGCACATTTTCCAATTGTGTGCCAGTCTCTCCATTCAAATAACTCAACATTACCCTATGACTGTAAGGAAAACTACAGTAGATAAGAGTCTGACCTATACCATTCCCCAGATCACACCCCTAAGTAATATCCTTTATATATGATGTTAGCCCAATCCTTGATTCTCATTTTAAAAGGTTATTAAAATGTAGTGAACATTGAATTATCATTTCTAATAAATCACAATTATACTGACTATACTGTCAGTATTAAAATAACTGTGACCCTTTGCTGAAGTCACATTCCACTGAGCCCTCAGAAACATAAGCCTCACACAACATGAATAATGATAGGAGGGCTAATAATGATACTTTGCCTATTAATCAGCTAGGTGAATTCAAAAACGATGGGAAAGAACCTAAACTGATTCTGCTCTATATTGTCAAAGTAAAAATGGTCATTAAAACAACCTGCCACTGCTAACATGGTGATAGAAACTGATGGGCACTGCGAAATTGTTTGGTCAGGCATGTCATCCAAACAAAATTCCACTGCAAAAGCAGCTTTAAATGGCTTAATGTGCTTTAGTAGTAGTGCCAGGGAAAGGGCCCAGGGGTCCTGTGGATGGCAGGTGGAAAATGAGCCAGCAGTGAGCCCTGGCAGGCAGGAGGGACATCCCTGTCCTGGGGCAAGGCATGGCCAGAGGGAGAGGGAGGGGATTGTCCTGCTCTGCTCTGTGCTGGGGCAGCCTCACCTGAGCGAGTGTTGTGTGAGTTTGGGGTGCCACGATGTAAGATATTAAGCTATTAGAGAGTGTCC
>NW_008651776.1:0-4809 GCF_000695815.1 Acanthisitta chloris
CCAACCCTTAAATTCTATGATTATATATATAAGGTTATATTTAAATTATCTGAAGAAGACAGGTATCTTGATTGTTCTCATCTTTGGATGAGGAACAGAGTGCTGGAAACTAAGGATGTTTATGTCCCTGTATAAATACAAACATCCAATAAAGAACAGGTAGAACTAGAAGTATCAATAGGGTGAAGGGTAGAGAAGCTGAAAAAACCTTGGCAGAACTTCCCAAAGTGAGTGGCCTTGAAGATGTTATGGAGGGCACTGGGAAATACAGCTACTACCAAGAAAATGCCTTGAAGAAGAGGTGTAGGTTATAGCAGGGGACCTGGGAAATAACAAGGGCCTGACGAAAAGCATGTTTTGTAGGTATGACCAAAAGGCAAGAAAAATGGGGGAGAGAGATCAGGTTTTCTTGCTGACTTTCAGTGACTTCAGGGCTTGCATGGTCAAGGCTAGAAGAGCTTTTTGATGAAAAAAGATGTCAGAATACAAGCACAATCTGCCTGGAGAGCCAGCTGTCAAGACGAATTGCAGGAATTCTTTGAAGACCACTGATATGGGGAGATTGCAGTAAATACTTTTTAGAAAGGGACTGCAAAAAAGTGTGTCTGCCTTATAAAGCAAAAAACAGGATAGCCTTTCTGTGGCATCACACTATGTGTTAAAGACATTCTCAAGGTTTTGTGTTATCAAAGAGCATCCCATTGCAATACTTCAAGTAAAAGCATACAAATTTCTGAACTAGAGGCATATTTCTATAGTTCATTATTTTAAAAAAAAAACAACAACAAACCAGGAAAATACAAAGAATACTCCTCCTCTCCCCCCAAAAAATAAAACCAAACCGAACAACCAAAACTAAATCAAAAAGACCCAACAAAACCAAGAAAGGCAATTACTCAAAGCACTGAACAGACCTTAAGCACAGCACATTTACTTTACCCCTGTTAAACCTAGAGTACAAAATTTTCTAGCCTCTAGTCTTAAAGCCAGTGCGCATGACTTTGTCTATACCCTATGTATAATGTCAAAAGTACTGTTACCCCATGTGTCTGGAATGAATTTCATATCTGACACAAGGCAAATACTTCAAAGACAATAAAGATATTTTCTTTCTCTCTGCAAGCAATTTATCAGCATTCTTCCCAGGGAATTAACAGAGTGCTGGGGATTCCAGATGACTCTGAATGGTCATGCTGCTTTTGCACTGAACTATTCTGCCCATGGTTAGAGAAGTACTATGACAACCTGTTCTCTAGACATTGACCGTCTGGCACTTTAGATGGCCCCAAGTCTCACACAGTCTCACAGCTTTCCAAGTTGCCTTTACTAATGAAGAGGCATGGGAGGAGGCCTTGGAAAGTTAGCTCTAAGTCACTCTAATAGAGAATGTAAATATTATCATTCTTATGCCATCAATTCTGCTTTCTTTTTACCATGGCATCAGCAAAACTTCATTTATGGGAAAAATTTTGCTTGGGGACCAGTCTGCTGAATCAGTCTTGCCTTAATTCCATCAGCCTGGGAGGCTTTTTCATGGAGAAAAACCTGTCACCTTAGCAAAACACGTGAAAAGAAGAACCCAGAATAGATGACATAAGGGCAGGCATGGCAAGAAGTGGGTTTTCATTTGATTTTATGAACTGAGTCTCTAGACTGTAGCTGGAACTGAGTATTTTACTTTTGTCATTGGAGAATGGAAGATCTTTGAAGGAGATATGGGGGTTATTCAAAGACAGAAATGAATAGACAAAAGGCACCCTAGATCAGTTAAACACACACCTAACTTCCACTGACCACACTGGTTAAGTTTAAACTGACTGTAACAATAGTTTGGATTCCGGAGTGAAATGTGAACATTTTATGTAGACACAATAACTTAGGTGCCCACGATCTGGACCTGAATTACATTCTTATGGTTTGACTGAGCTGCCAGAAACCAGGTGTTTATATACATATATATAAGGTATGATCTTTAGGAGACTTGGGGCAGAGCAGAAATCTGTTTAATCAGCTGGATTGAAGTGTTCTCTTCCCACTTCCCAGTTCTAGGAGAGGCTGTTGAAGAGAGTGTGTGAGTACTGCCTAGACTGGTCTTTCTCCCATTCTATTATCCACCAGCAGTGTCTAGAGATGAGACATCCTTCATTACTGCATCTGGGACCATCTCTCTGAAAAGACATCGGTATTTCTCTCTGTTTAACACCAGTTCCCAGGTGGATCAGATCTCCATAGAAAGGGGGCTTGTAAAGGCTTTTATTATACAGTAGGCTTGTGCATAGATGTGATTAGTCCACAGATTTGGGGGCTATTTCAACCCTAAATTATCAAGACTGATTTTACTGATCTTACTGGTTTAGGTATCATTGATTCCTGCATTTGCTTACTGGGCCTAACTGTAATAAATCTAGGAAACTCCACAGAAAGGCAAAAACTTTTATTAAGACATCCCCTCTGTCTGCTCCAGGAGTTTGGTTTTTCCTCTGTCCCTATGCACAGGAACCTCGTCTCCTTCTTCCACGAGTATCTGATTTTGGCCTTTGGAATAGGTTGCCCAGGGAGGTGGTGGAGCCACCATCCCTGGAAGTGTTTAAGAGGCATCTGGATCTGGCACTGGAGTATAAGATTTAGGGTTTATGGGTTACAGCAGTGACAGGTTAATGGTTGGATTCAATGATTTAGAGGTCTCCTCCAACCTTGATGATTCTATGATTCTCTCCTCCTAAACCTTCTTTGCACCATGGAGTGACTCACATGAGAAGACAATGTGGTATGTTGTTGCAACACTCTTTTCTATAAGGGTCCTGTGTCTACCTGGGCAGCTGTGAGGGAATCACTTCTTCAAGATTCAGGGCAGCAGGGATGTTTCCACAAAAGCAGACAGATTTTTGCATGAGTTAGGTAAAATCTAGTTCATGACAGTGTCAGCAGCTGGATCGTAGGAGGTGATGGTTGGTTGTATCACAATATGCTCTTGTGCCACTGTGAGTTCAGACTTCTGTAGGTCTTTCTTCTCAGGAAAACAAGCGTTTAATGAAGGACATAATCACATCTTAATATAAAACAAAAATTAACTGTGAGCAAAGGCATTCCACAGGCTTTTAACAACTGCCAGAAAGAGAATAATAAAGTCGGTGGACCTTGTCCTCACACAGTGGATTCTCTCATGTTCTGTAGCTAGACAGTAGTTGCAGAAGTAAATAACATTATTTTGTTAAAAACAGGCATGGGTATGTAATGCTATTTCTCAGTACTCTGACCTTCAGAGAAATGTTTGTCACTTACACAGCTGAATTACTTGAAGGCATTCTGTTAATTTTCAGAATGTAATGTTAAAATGCAAACATTGGTGCTTTGCAGCCTTTTAGATTTGCCAGTAGTAGATGAATTATGGCTGGGTAAGTATGACAAAATGGTGATTAATGTCAGGACTTCAAATTGTGTCTAAGAAGAAACAGTTCTTGAGAATTTAAACACTGAATATACAGTCACCTTGAACAATTCCCTGAGCCTTGAGGTGTCCCTTTAAGAACTACTTCTCAGCTTCTTTGTGTCCCTGTCCAGGGAGATAGTGGATTCATAAACTGCAGTAATTAAAACCAGTGTGAATTTCTTGAGTATGACTAATCATTACCATTTCTTTAAAAAAAAAAATTAACTTACTCCCAGCCAAGATTTTATTAATTTTAATATGAAAACTTCCGCACCTATCATGTCTCCCCTGAGATCTTCCCAGGCTGCTGCAGAAATGGAGTCTGACTTCTATTGCTTTGGCTAGAGCTGAGGATGTGAATTTGTCTGGCTAATTGCTTTTTGGATAACCTACAAAACACCAGGGGTCAGATTCTTGGCCTGGTAACATTACTTTGGCTCTGTGCCACAGCTCCCATGGTGGGGAATCCCAGGAGAAGAGCAGTATGAGGTTGTACCTGACTTCAGATACACTCATTTTCTCAGCTGCTGCTGCTACATGTGGCATAAACTTTGCCTATTAACAAATGTCAAGTACCACTGTCTTGGGTATATCCCTCAAAAAAATGTGTTGATCTGTAACCATGAGGTTGATTTTCTCTATGTCTGCACCATGTGATGTATGAAATGGTTCAGCTGCATCTGGGGTATTGAGGGAAAGGCAGGTCAGATCTCCAAGTCATCATTGACTTGCCTCTTATCCTTGTGTGATGCTATCACATGAATTCTGTAGACTAACATATTTGCCTGAAGATACATTTACCAAATGCCTCTAAAATGTGCATCCTGCCCCCTCACTCCATCTAACTCATCCTGAAAGTTGTTCTGGCAATCACTGCCTGATGGTGATACATGGAGGAATTTTTCTCATCATATTAGGGCGTTTGACAAGGATGGGAGGCATGTGTGGAGTTCTTCATCCATGTAACCAGAAGATAAATCTTTCTTATTCCTCAGCAGAGCCTCACTCCGTGTGCACTCAGTTTTGTGGAGAAGGGGATGCTCTCCCCGAGAAATGTAGTACTACCTGTCACCGGGTTATGTGACTGTTTCTTTCCACTAGCGTCTCAGAAAAGAGCAGGTGTGTGTCAAGAAGTAGGCAAACTGTTAATAAGCAGTTAAGGCACTCCCAGAACAGGTCTGCACAGTCCCTGCAGGCTATACCCCTACTCACTGGGCCCAGGAGGTTTTGCATCTAGCATAGGCACCAAGCTGCAGATTGAGGTAGGAATGCTCCCATTTTGTCTTTAAAATCAAAGCTGTGTTGTTAAACAGACTGTTTCTAAATCAATAAACTTCTCCCCCACCAATAACAAAAAAAGAATTGTCTGATGTTAGTCA
>NW_008651776.1:4841-9846 GCF_000695815.1 Acanthisitta chloris
TCAGAGGAAACACATCTCATGGCTGGTCTGGGATTTCTGAGGGACAGAGCAGTGTGGTTTTACACAAGTGTGCCCTACTCTCCCAGCAGTCCCATTATGCTGGAGGAACACCCAGTTGCCCTTGTGTAACCCCTCCAGTCAGCCCAGGCTTGGGCTGATGTGCTGTAGAGGGAGCCATATCTGTCCTTGCTCTCCTGAATGGAGGTCATCAGCCTCCCAAGCTTTCCAGGAAAGAGGGAGTGGCTGTAGAGGCTTGAGTTACTGAGCGTGGACCACCTGGAAAATAGCGTGCAGCCAGCACTTTTCCTACCTCTAGACACTCCCCTGTAAGGAGTAACGGATGCTGAATTGGCTTTGAACTCCCACCTAAACTGGCTTTGAAGAAATGGAAGGGCAGGCAAGTAACATGCATGTTCTGATACGAAATAGTGGTAATAGCATTTCTACGTTTCAGTCTGTAATAGAGGTTGGTTCTGATTACAGTATTTGGATCTAGACTTAAAACACTTCAGTCTTTGTGTCTATTTGGGGACTGGGACTGTTTGCAAAGCTCACACCTTGATCCAGGTTCTGACTGAGTACTCTGTAAACTTGATGTGTTTCTAGCTCTGATAGAGAAAAAGAGAGAGCTGCATTAGAGAAAGCATATTAGTAATGCTGCCACTATTTGAGAACTGGGGAGAAAATCCTAGTCTCTCAAAAGGCAAAGCTGGGAAATAGCTATCTTTTATTCCAAGAAATCGGAGGAATAAAAATTATAGCTATAAAACACAGAACAGCCCAAACCCTCTACACAGAGCCTCT
The DNA here is from genome assembly GCF_000695815.1 of Acanthisitta chloris. Classification (NCBI taxonomy): domain Eukaryota; kingdom Metazoa; phylum Chordata; class Aves; order Passeriformes; family Acanthisittidae; genus Acanthisitta; species Acanthisitta chloris. The sequence goes on from NW_008651776.1 coordinate 5,646, forward strand.
TGTATTTTATGCCTCCTTTTCTATTTCAGGTCTTTATTTGCTTAATTACTTCTCAGAGGCTGGCAGAGATTTTCCCTGCAGCGCTGAGCTCTGCTGACTGCAGAGACCCTACCTGGCACACTAAATCAGTGCATCAGCATTTAGGTAGAAATGAATGAAAAATCAATCAGTGCAACTGCAGTGGTGGCATATACAACTCTAACCTACTTTGTGCATGGTTTTGAACATTTCATTGTGTGTTTAGGCACTTTTTAAAATGGTAAGTGGATCTGAAATAAAATAGATCTTTCTAGTCAGCCTAATAAATGTTTGGTCATCTTTACTGCTTAGCTCAAGTGAAGTTGCCATCCTGACTGCTAAGTTAAATTGGAGCCTTGATTGCTTTGCCAAAACCTACAAGAAGATTGTTTTAATCTTGAAAATCTATCACCAGCAGATTGCATCATGCAGTGGATATAGTGGTAGAGCTTTGATTATTTGAGTTGTATTTGCAGACCAGACTTAGAGTAGGTGTGGAAAGGCAAAAGTACACTACAACATCTTCTGAAACACAGGTGTGTGGTCTTGCAAGGAGTTTGGTTTAGGAATATTTGTCTGTGTGCTTCTATTTTTACATGTTGCACTTCTGCATAGGCAGAGCAAAATACGAATTCCTGGTTTAATTTAATTAAAGTCCACAATAAAAAGGTCCAGTCTTCATGCCTAAAAATATCAGCAGCTGTTTTAGGTTTTTTAGCTGAGTGGGTTCAATATGTTACAAACTCTCCTAAGATCACTGCTCTAATAAGTTGTGCAGTGCAACACTGTAAAGGTTTCCAAAAAAATTCACAACCCTGTTTGTATGTGATGCCCTTACAGTGAAGAAGATTCTTTTGGCTATAAAGATGAAGAGTCTACTTCTTCTGGTGCTGATTTCTGTCTGCTGGGCGGAACCTCACCCTAACAACTCAAGCCTGGAGCATGAAAGAATTATTCACATCCAAGGTAAGGGAATACATGAGGAAATGCCTTCATATTGCTGAGGGAAACAGAATAATGTACCTAATAATCCTTAATTTTTTTAATGCTGCCACACTGTTTTTTAAATTCTATTATTTCTGGTGACCAAACCTTTTCTTTTCAGGTTCTGTTGTGCTATTATTACTCCTAAGGAAAGTAAAAATATGAAAGTTGCACTGTTTAATAGCACTTAGTCACCACCTTGCAAAGATTAGTCATTAAACTACAGCATGATTTAAGACAAAGAGAAAGCATGCATCCTAAACTAACCAGGCAGATGCAGTGGGATGAAATACTTCAGTTTATTGTGGAATAGATTTGATTTCAAGAGGTATGGCATAAACAGTTCTTCACAGTACAGAAATTTATTGCTGTGTATTATTTAAAAAGGCTCAGCATATCTGAGAACATAATTGGGCAATTTTAACCAGGGGAAAAAAAAAAAAAAGAAGTAACTTACCCCGAAAGAAATGTGCCTTTCCTCATATCTTTAATTCACACTAAATATAATCCTGGCTTTCTGCATAATCCTGCTTGGTTCATGTTTGAATCCCAGAGTTTATAGCTGTGGCAAGATTTCAGTCTGCAGCACAATGCAGCTGTTTTTTCATTCCCAGCTTCAGTCGTTGAGGGTCATACTGTAAAAGAAAAACCAGGGGGTTTATGCAGTAAGGATAGGCAGAATGAACAGGGATTTTCCTGCTTTCACTCCTATGTTCCTTGAGGCTGGCTAAAACTAGTTTTGAAAAATTAAGAAACACAAATTATTGTGCCTCTAAAATTTGATTGCTTTCTCTAAACTGCTGGCAAATTGTGCTATTTGAGTGTTTGGGTAAATGTGAATTACCAAGTTAGGGCAGGTTACTAGGGAAGGCTGAACATTTAGGAATTCACAGGAAATTCACAGAGGTTAAAGGTACCCTGCACCTACTAAAACAGGCACTTGAATTGTCAAGGTCAAACAAGGAGTAACAGATAGCTGCTTTCCCTCTGAGGAAACTCACAGCATGAAGGTTAAATGAATGTGTTATGTCAAAATGAAGACATATTACTGTTGTGAGATGATGTTGTTCTCCATGATCAGTTTCAAATCAGACATCAATACTCAATACATTTTGTCTTTCCTTGTATAATGTGGCTTTTTGTCTCTGAACTTTATCTTTTTGTAAGATAAAATTAGTGGAATAGTCAGCAGTTTAGTGTCATTCACAAGTCACTTATTACTAACTGTGCAGAGTGCAAGTGCTATGTAGTTCATAGCTGATAGAAGTTTGTATCAAACTAATAGAAGATGGACCATCAAATTTCTTTCAAGATGGTTGAAGATGGACCATTCTTCCCACCCATGAAAACTCACCTGTACTTTGAGAGTTTATTCATTCAAGGAAAGCTGCATAAAGCTTTAAACCTGAGGTTTGTCATGAGATTTGTGCATCAGCTGATCCAGGCTCTGAAGCACACAGACCACAAAGCAAAGAGACTAAAACTACTTGGGACTAGGCATTTTTACTTTTAATTTTTGTCATTGCTCTCTGTGTCATGGAACCCCATGAGGGTTGGGATTCCTCTCTGCCCAATGCTGCCTAAGCACATATCATGATCTGTACCTGGAAAAGGGCTGGAGATTAGGGAAGACTGAAACACGTGTTGTAGCTTCATACAAAAGGTATTTTATATCACATTAAGGGGTCTAGCAGCCCTCTCCACAGCTGAAATCCAGGAGATGTGTAGCTAAACTCCTCCTGTATTGCATGCCTGGGGATACCTTGGAATTACAAAAGGTGTGGATGAATGTTGTGTAGTTAAGTACACAGAGGTGAAAGGGATTTCCTGAGGCAGTGAAGGAAACTGTCTTATAATTCCCTTTCTTTACATTATGTAGTCTCCTGGAGGCTTAGTTTAATTTTTTTTAAAAGCCGTTTTTCAGATCTCCTGACTGCAAAACACTTTTGCACCCACTTTTCTGGTGTTAAAAAACACTCTCCTAATTCTCCATGTTTATTCACAGCAATTGTATTGCCTTATGCTTCCTCTGTTGTTCCTTAGCTTTGAGCAACATTTTTTCTCCTTTGATGGTTACTTTCAAATATTAATAAAAACATATCCTCACAGCCATCATTTGTGAACTCTTTTAAAAATTCTTCTCTAAGTATATAACCTCCTGATTACAATTGTAATTTGAGGTTGTAACCTGATAACATTAACAGTTCATCTCTGCACTGGTTCTCATTTGAATTCATACTCCTTGAGTGCACCCAGCCAGGATCTTATTCCGAATAAAATATTCAGCTGCCCATAGTATTTTTGTTTTCCAGGTAGCAATGCTTTGTTCTTCAAACCTTGGGTCACCTCTCTACTCTTCTCAGCTTTGCTGCAGTGCTGATCAATAGTCTCCTGTGATGGACAGTATTTAGCAGTCTCCCTCATTGTCACTTGCAATTAACAAGTACAAGCATTATATTAATAATTCTTCATACTAGACCTTAAAAATTGTCTTATGCATTCAGTGTTAAAGGTTGTCATACCCTTTCCACCCTTCTTTCTTCAGATGTTGTAAATATTCACACTTCTTCCTTCAGTGTTGCCTAATATGCCATGTGAAAATTTTATTAATTCATTAGTCACAATCACTTTTTAAGATGAATTGGTGGAAATATTAGTCTCAAAAATTATACTGGAGTCAGTTCACTGCTCTTTTTCATATATTTTCCCATATCACTCACTTCCCTGAGCTCCAAGCAATTGATACATTTTCCTCACCTTGTACATCTGTTCTATTGTATAGCTGATACCAAATTAGTCTGACGCTGTTAAGCATCTATTGCATTTTACCCCTCTCTCTAGTACTTTATTTCTGTTCTTTAACAATTTGCCTGAAAGGGGTCCTGCTGCTGTTTAGTTCAGACTAATCAACTTGTTAATGGTTAAATTAGTTTCCTTACAAATATTTGTCATTTTGCTGCTGTTCAAAAGCACATAGTGCTGTTCTTAAAGTCACAGATGAGATGATATCTCTACTATCAGGTTTGTGAAACCAAGTGTCTGTATGTTTCCCCTCTACACTGCTCTTGTGAGACCCCACCTGGAATACTGCATGCTGTTCTGGTGTCCTCAGCATAAGAAGGACATGGAACTGTTGGAGCAAATCCAGAGAAGGTCACCAAGTTGCTAAGAGGACTGGAGCATCTCCCCTATGAAGACA
>NW_008651777.1:0-18049 GCF_000695815.1 Acanthisitta chloris
GGGAGAGGAGGAGTCCCGGCTCTTCTGAGAGCTTTTATCTTTTGCCCAACCCTCTGGAAGGCGGCTTTGGGGAGGGATTTTTTTAATCGTTATTTTTTTTCTCCTTTCTTTCTTTGCTTCCTTCCAGTTTTGGGGAGGCATTTTTTTTTCTGAGCTTGCATGGGAGCTGGTGGGAGACGCACTCCTGTTTAAAGATACCGAGGTGGGAGCCTTCCTGCTCTTAAATTCCTTGGGGGTTTGGCAGCACAGTCCCAGCCAGTACTGAGTGAGAGACCCTCTGTCCCCTCCAGACCACTCCACCATGCATATTTTTCCCCAAAACCAGCCTGAGGCGGGGGATGCACAGCCCATGCCCCAGGCAGGGCTCTAGCCCAAAGGTTGGCCACCAGATCCGGCCCAGCCACGAGGATGCTGCTGGTGCAGCAATCCTGGATGTTGTCTGTTCCAATGGGAGCGACAGCAGTGGAAAAACTCCCTACACACAGCGAGCTCTGCTGGGCTCCTCCAGCCGCAGAGGAGTCACTTCCATTCCCCAAACAATTGAAACAGGCTCCCACCCCCATCCCCAAAGCCTTCCCACAAGGCAAGCGCTGGAATGGAAAGAGGATGGCCAGGACCAAACGCCAAAAACTGCGTCGCAAACTGGGGGTTTTGTTGGGAGGAACAGCCAGAGCTGTTGCCAGGTTCACTGCCAGTCTGTTCACAGCCAAAACCTGCCCTGCTGGGATGTGAGGGTACAGCACCCTGCACCTTGGTCCCAAACCCTGAGAGGAGCTGTACTGAACCCCAAGGCACCCAAATGTCAGTGCATCTGTCTCAGAGCCTGAAGAGTGTTGGACCAGTCCAACAGCCCTAGTAGGGCTGCATGCAGCTCCCTCTTCCCAAAAAACTTCCCTTTGGGCATCTCCCAAATTAGGGCTCTACTGGGATCACAGAGCTTAATTTCTCTGCAAAGAGAGCTGCAGAGGTGAGGCACCACTGGCTCTCCATAATCCCCATCCTCATGGGTGGTGTTCTGTGGCACAGCCATCAGATAAACCTGAGGGTCCTGAATGGCAGCCAGGGGTCTCAAATGACAGCTGAGGATCCTGAATGGCAGTCTAAGGGCCCAAATTACAACTGGGGGTCCCAAATGGCAGTTTGAGGGCCCAAATGACAGCTGGGAGTCCTGAGTGGCAGCTGCTGGAGGTGACCACAAGGGATGCAGGAGGCACAAACCATCCCATCTTCCCTGACAGGCTCAGCCCCTCCTGATGCTCCCTGCAGCTGGGGGGACACCTGCCAGAGTGGGAGCAGCCACCTCACTGGGACCCCAGACCGTGCGAGGATGGGGACTGGTGTCCCAGGCCCATCCAGCAGAGAGGTGGGTGTGTTGGAGGGGTGGCTCCCAGCAGGTTGGCACTGGGGAAGGTGACACAAATGAGAGTCAGAGCCACCACATCTCTCAGGGCTGCACACATGTGTCAAGTTAAGTGTGGCTCTGGGAGCTGGCAGCACTGCCCTGAGCAGGGGATGGATTTGGGGAAGGCTCCCGCTGAGGCTCTGCAAGGGTCTGGGGAGGGAGGGAAAGTCCTGCCACAAATTCCAGGGTGACTGGATTTCTAAAGGGGATGCAGACAACTTTGAATGCTTTCTTGGCCAAAAAAGCAGTTGGTGGGGACATCTCCAGGGACAAGGACACAGCTGTGGGTGTCCCCTCCAGAAGGAGGGAGATCTGCGGACTTCAAGGCAGGAGGTGGAGGAACCAAAGCCCCTGCTGATGAGCACGGAGGACACACTGAGCTCAGGCTGCTGCTCTGTCACATGTTAATGAACAGCCTCCTGCTGGTCCTCAAGGGTTTCCCCATCCTTGGGCTGGGGATGCTGGCATGGCAGCAGATGGTGGAGTGGCTTGGGCAGTATCTGTCGCTTTACTCCCTGCTTGGGGAACCAAGCTGTGATGTGAAGCAAGGACAGGAACACATCACTGCCTGTTGTCACGTTGGGTCCAGGACGCGCTCCATGTCCCAAGGACAGTAGGAAGTGGTCTGCAAAATCATTCCTAAGCACACAGGCACACATTCCTGTGTGCAGAAGCAAGCGCGAAGGGATGAAATAAAAGAGACAAACAGCGAGACGTTTGCCTAATTCACATGGGGTGTAAATAAAACCATGTGGTGGCTCTGAACAAAACAGTCCTTGGACTCCCACCAAAAAGGTCTGGCCATCCCTGGGTTAGGAAAGGTTGAGAAACCCATCTGTAGGCAATCCATTCCAAGCAGAGCTTCCATGCAGGGGACAGCGTGAGGAGGGCACCTCGTTGATGCCAGGGACAGACTGGACCCTGCTCATGGGGGAATGTTCATGCTCTCCCAAGGCTGTAACTCATTCCTTATTATTTGCAGACACAAAGTCATGTTTCAGGGCTTCATGTCTTATTCATTTCAGTCTGTTACTGACATCTGCATAGAATCAGAGAATCCTTTAGGTTGAGAAAGACCTCTAAGATCATCAAGTACTTCTCCCTGAAATGCAGTGCACACACAGGCACCAGCAAAGCTTTGAGGGACCCCAGAGGTATTGTACAGACAAATGCCCATACCATGGTGTCCCCAACCTGTGTCCACCCTCCTGCCCAGGCTGGCAGGGCCAGAGAACCTTGCCACATGCACATCCATGAGGATGAAGCTGGAGGTCAGTGATGAGCAAGTGGAGCTGGTCTCACCTGCGTGAGCAGCAGTGTGAGGATCAGCCCTTTGGCATCAGTTATGAATGGGGGGAATTGTTCTCAAAGCAACATCCCAGATTGCAGTTCCCCAGACCCCAGTTTGGGTCGAACAACAGGAACACCTTCCCTGGGATGGTGGCGTGGGGTCTCCATCCTCAGCCATTTCTGAGGCTCCTCCCTTGTCATCTCTGCCCTTTCTTCCAGGCTGAAAATCTTCCCTGTGTTCCTTGGAGCAACTTCAGCTCCCTGAGCCCAACCAACACAAAGTGGAGTTCCGTCAAGAAATCTCTGCACCAGGAAACCTGTCAGCGTGGTACAGAAGTGTAAATGTCTTTAACCCCAATGCCTTTCAAAACCTGATTTCCCAGAACTTTTGGAGAGGTTCTGCCAGGGAACATTTTATGAAGGATGGGGAGGATAGCAAAAGGCATCGTTTTTAGGAAAACCACCGAAAAAGAAGCACAAAGCCTCCTCAACGAGGCAAGTCCTGCTGCCAGCTTCCCAGTGCGGAGCTGCCTTCGGGAGCAATCCCTGCTGGGTGGTGGTGAGCCACCAGCATCGCTCACGTCCCAGAGCCCTCGTGTCCACACACCCACTGCCAGCCCCAGGGATGATGGAGCTGGGCAGGGCTCCCAGGTCTGGCCATGGCAGCAGGCGGCAGGCTGCAGCCCATGTCCCTTACCAGGCAGCCAGGAGCGAGCTGAGCATCCTGCCTTGCATTTGGAGGACACATGGCAGCTGAGCTGGCAGGCTCTGAAAGGGCTCCAAGAAGCAGACACTAAACTTTCGCCAGCACAAGGGAAAAGAGAGGCTTTGAGGCTGTGCTTCTGCTCTGGAGCTGTTCCGGACGGGGCTACGCAACACCCCACAGCTGCATCTCCCCTTGCTTCACCCTGCACATGACCAACAGCCCTTCACCACTGCTGGCCCTTGGTGACAATGTTGTTTTGCTTTTTGCCACCGACCCCCAGTACACCCAAACCTGTGGAAGAGGTCAAGCCACCTTCCCACAGCCACAGGACACACAGACTCACCACTTTGCAGTAAGGTGTCTCCATGTGGATGGAGGGTATCCAACCCAAGCAGCCATGGCATGTCAGGTATGGAAACAGTGCTCTGGGTACCTTCTGTAGGTCTCAGGTCTACAGGGAGGCAAAAAAAGCAGGAGACTCAGGAGCTCTGTCCGGAACCCTTGCTCCACCTGCAATGAGAAATCCCTGCTTGGCTTTGAGCTCGGCTGAGATCTCTCTGCAAAAGGAATAAACAGAATTCTGGAGACCGAGGGGAATGAAGCAACATTTCTGTTCCATGCTGTGCTCTGTGCTCCGTCAGCAACAGCACTTGATCTGAGACACTGGGGCTGAGAGGAGAGGGGAATAAAGGAAGGGGATTGGAAACACCTGAGCCTTTTTACACTGGGAGCAGCAGCTCACCAGGCTGAACACACACACCTGAGGGCTCTGCATGGGGAGCTGTCAGCTGGGCCAAGCAAACCCTGTTCAAGGCCAGGTTGGATGGGACTTGGAACAACCTGAGTGGAAGATGTCCCTGCTCATGGCAGGGGGGCTGAACAAGATGAGCTTTAAGGTCCCTTCCAACCCAAACCATTCTGGAATTCTATGGTCTTTCTCTACTCTACCCTTGGGGGTAATGCCTGAGCTCCAGAGTGGCTCTGGCATGGGGAGAGGACTCTTCCTTGGCAGCACTGGGGGAAACCTTCCTCTGCCTTTGCCTGTAGCCCTTTGATCCGGGCAGTGACCACACACTGCAGCTCACACCAGGCAGATGGTGATAAGATGAGACTGGATGTGGCACTAATGTCATGGTCTAGTAACCATGGTAGGGTTGGACTTGATGACCTTTGAGGTCTCTTCCAACCTGGTTGTGCCTAGGTGACACAAAGAGCCATAGCAGGGAAACACAGGGACTTGGCCCCACATGCCAGGGCCCATTGAGGATCAGTAGGGATAGAAAATGGGAAGCACAGAGCTGCTTGGACCAAAATGATCCCACAGCTCCCTGGTTAGGGACGAGTCACCACCTTCTTTCCCACAACTGAAACCCACCTTGGAGCACCCAGGACACCAGGGGAAGGTGTGGGGATTGCAAACCCCTTCCCAGCACTGGCAGCAAGTCTGGGCTGGAGCCAGGTCCTCCCTCCTGCCCAGAGCACGGGCAGGCTGAGGTCCCTGCAGCAAAGAGCAGCAGCCCCCAGCCGTAAGAAACCCTCCTGCCCCGACACAGAGGATCGCAGGCCGCTGTTGTCACTGAGCTCGAACTGTTCCCCGCGCGGTGATGCTCCGGGGGCAGCGGAGCGGGCGGTGAGCTCTCCCCGGGTGCCTCCTCTGCCCCCCCGCCCGCAGCCGAGCGCCGCTCCATCTCCTCCGACATCCGGGCAGGGAAGGGAACAAAGGCAGAGAACAATTGCTATTGTTTTCCGAACCTTTCTTCGGGGCAGTTCCCCCGGCGCGGTGCTGCTGCCCCGCCGAGCTCTGAGCTGTGCCAGCTCCGGGGACACCCAACCCTCCCAGCTCCACCAGCACTGGGATGGAAGCAGCATCCTCAGCAGGGTCACCCCACAGCTCCTGCATCCCACTCCCCAGCACCGACAGAGGGTCCAACGGGAGCTGTCCCTGCCCAGGGCAGGGGGTTGGGACTAGATGATCTTTAAGATCGATTCCAATCGCTTAACATTCTGTGATTCTACAGTTCTATGTGGGCATCTCTCCAGCATACATGTCCCACAGGGTAAGACCCCACAGCACCTAATGTTGCTGCTGACCAAGCCTTGAGAGATCTGACTAGGGCTGGATCTGATCAGATCTCCAAGGGATCTTCCTCTGGCAGCAGAAGACGACAGGGATCCTGGTGAAGCACCAAAGCAGGAGAGCAGTCTGTGTGAGCCCATCCCAGGCAGACTCAGCAAAGAAACCCCAATTCACTCAACATCACCAAGCCACCCCAACTGGGTTCAATTTGCCAAATTGTTTCGGCATGAGGAAAACTGTTTTGGGGCCAAACTCCCATCCTGGCCATGGGTGGAGAGCTTTCCTGTGCTAGGCCCTGCACCCAAGTGTGTGGGTGCCCCCCACCCCCTGCATGTTGCATCCTGTATCTCTGCTGCTTTGAACCTACCTCCTGCACCACCCTGCAGCCCCCAGAGGGGCAGCCAAGCCACAGCAGGGTTGATTGCCTTCCCTCCTCTGTGAGCTCTGTCCCAGGACATCCCATTCCTGGCCACCTTCAGCCAGGGAGACCTGGCTCCTGGCAGCGCAGTGACTGAGCCACAGCCTCACCCCCTGGTTGGGATGCCCCATGCATGGAGGAAGGAGACTTGGGCTCATTTCCCCCCACGTCCTTCAGGGACATGACCAGACAGACCCACTCCCAAATGACTCCTGACGGCTCATGCACACACTGCTCACACCAGCAGCTCCCCTGTAATAACCCACCGGCCATGTCACCCCCATTAATTATGGATTAACATACCCCATCATCTTACACGCTTCCCAGTCCCATCTCAGGGGTGTGAGCCACCTTCAAAAGCCACCTGGATGCTTCTACTGGGGCTCCCACACCACCTGCCCTGGGAGAGGGACCGGCGGCTGAGGCAGGACCAGGATCCAGCAGGTTGGAATGGGCAAGAAGATCACCAGGGCTGGCGTCTCCAGGAAAGCACAGACCTCTCAGCCTGCCCCATGCTCCCAGGGGACCAAGAGAGCACTAGGAAGGACCATCAAGTGTCAAGTGACTTGAGCAATTCGCTCCACAGCACCGGGTTTCATCCCTGCAGAGCCAGGAAGACTGGCACAGCACTTCTGGTGGGACCTGACTGTAGAAGAGGGGACACCAGGAACACTGGCTGGGGCTGGCAGCTCAGGCCCTCAGATGTAGAATTATCCAGATTTCTGCACCTTCCCCTTCCTTGTGCCACCCCTAACCATGCCTCCACCTGGCAGCAAGACCCTCAGCATCCCTTCCCTTACACTTCTCTGGCCCCTGAGCTTGCTGAAGGGCAGTGATTTTCATCTTTCCTGTGTCAGGGAAATTTGAGAGAAGCCACATGGGGCAGATGACCAGTATTGTCTCTTGTCAGGGCAGTGTGGGGACCCTTCATGTCCACACCTCCATGCCTGGCTCAGCCCCAGGCCACAGGGCAGGGGAGGCTGCTGCTTTGAACCCCTTCCTGGACCTGGAAGCTGCACCAATCCCCCCTCCCAGGCAAGCCCAGGATCAGCAGCATCCCTGGCACTGGAGTGGACACTTCAGGTCTGTACTGCTGCTCCTTTCCATTCTCACAGGGGTAGAACACACAGAGCATTCTCACCAAGACACAACTTCAGGAAGACAGCAAGAAGCTTCCCTGTTTCATCCATCCCACGGCAGCACACCACCTTCCATTCGTGCTATCACTCCAAAAAAGGCACAAAGCAGCTGGCAGGGAGCCCGGGGCTGGTTCTGCCCCCGAGCTGCAGCCGTTTGATGTGGCTTTCAAAGCGCTGCCGCCTGCACACAGGCACAGCACCCGCTAATGGGTGTCCCAGCCCACTGTGTGTGTTCTGACACAGCCCCTGCCAAGGCAAAACAACGGCCTGCCTGTCTGCATGCATGCACACACAAAGGCTTTAAAGAGCACGTTGCTTGCCTTTTTACAACTTTGTTGAAGGGGTTTGCTTGGTTGGTTTGGTTAGTTTTTAAATGTAAAAGCCTAAAGCAAATATAATCCAGAGAAAAGCAGTTTTTTTGAAAAGTCTTTAATACTTTGCCTGCCTGCACAACACCTGTAGGGCTCTGATACTCCTCGAGGAACATGTCTTATAATAAGGGTTTCAGGCTGAAAAAAGGTAACTGCTCAGAAAAAGCATTGCTGCTGGCCAGTACTGCTCATGCTGCCAACATGAGTGCTCTTTCGGGAAGGGAGAGCACTAAGGCTTTCAGGGAATTCTACCCTGGGGGCCACGCGGCTGCTTTACAGGCTTTAGCTCTCCGGTGTTCCCAGCTGCAATAAGGTGCCTGTGCCCTGAGACCCTCTCAGCCAGGCACAGGGGTGGAGCTGTGTGAGCTGAGCCCTTCTGCTGCATGTCAGGATTCAGTTTATTGCAGAATAAGGAAGCTTTATTTCTTCCCTGCAAATAAAACAGGGAATCAAATACACCAACCAGTGCCACCTTTCATAGAATCAGACTGGTTTGGGTAGGAAGGGCCTTAAAGGTCAGCCAGTCCCACTCTCTGCCATGGGCAGGGACACCTCCCACCAGCCCAGGGTGCTCCAAACTCCATCCAACCTGGCCTGGAACACTCCCAGGGATGGGGCAGCCACAGCTACTCTGAGCAACCTGTGCCAGTGTCTCACCACTCTGACAGTAAAGATTTCTCCCTAAAAGAACTTCTTTCAATGAACACAAAAGCTCACTGCTGGTTTCAGCTGAGCCAACAGCCACCACACAGAACAGTTCTCACCTTGATACCAAGCTTCATTCCTCCAGGTAAAGTTCTGCCTGCATTTGTCACCTGCAACGATGCCCGGTGGATGTGGTCACTGTGTGGCTTCAAACAGCTGAGTCGGCAAACCTGCTGCATTCCAGTCACTCCAAAAGAAAGGATTTTATTTCTAAACAACTGAGATTTGGGGATTTTGCGAATTCTGCATAGGAGTTAGGCATCTGAGCAAGCTAGTCTGGTGGAAGGTGTCCTTGCCCATGGCAGAGGGGCTAGAACAAGATGAGCTTTATGGTTTCTTCCCACCCAAACCATTCTGTGAGTCTATGATTCCATGATCTTGTCTATCCTCCTCGCACCAGCAGGTTCTGAAGGAATTCACCTGTTGTCTGTTCACAGGATCTTCCTAGGCCATACACATGGATATAACAAGACCTTTGTAAGAAGCAAACTGCACCACATCTGCCTGCTGTTAGATTTTGATAGTTTTCCTTGAATTATCCAGCCATTGCCACCATTACAGACATGACACTTGTCTGGAGAGTCCAAGCAACTATATCAGTGTCAGCTCTTCCACTCCTCTGAAGTATCCCCAGCGTTTTAACTGGGTTAGAATAAACCTGTATCAAACGCCCACTGCAATATATTTACATACACCTATGAAAGGAGAAAATAGAATCACTTTATTTTTGGTATACACACTAAATCCCACCATAAAATCAAGATAAGGAGCAAGCACACACGAATAAAACACTCTATCCTTAAGCAAACCCCACCAAGCCACGTGGCCCTCGCAGCTCTCTGGCGTCGTCCCAGTACTCCCAAGAGCAACCCTCCCTCTGCTACAATTCCCAAAACACTCCCAGTTTGCCTAGAAGTGCTACATTTTCCTGTACGCCTTGAAATACTTGTTAGGTACAACATTATTTCATCATCTCTGCTCCCAAGCTACATCCAGTCCCCCCAAGCCTAACATCAAAGCAAGAATTACTTCTACAAGGAGGTAAAATCAGCAACACAAACTCTTCAGAGGTGCAGAAGGATGGCACAGACAGCAGGACAGGAATACTGACAAGTTATACCATGCACATGCACACCATCACCTCCGACAGGAATACTGACAAGTTGTACCATGCACATGCACACCATCACCTCCATGAAGTTTTCCCCATGTGTCTCCTTCCACATCACATACTTCTAAAAAAATCCAGCCCTTGTTAAATTTTGCCCGTTTAAAGCTGCCAACAAAATTGGATTCCATGTGCTATCAATGGGCATGTTATTGCTTGGAGTAATTTGGAGAAGATTTGGACCTACACACGAGACTGGCTTGCAAAGCAGAAAGGTCAGCAGAGGCCCCTCAGCAGTTTTAGGAACTGATCAGCTGGTATTTTCCTGCACCCTTCACACCAGCTACAGCACTTCCTTCCAAAACATGCATTGTACCACCCTCGAGAAAACAGTCCCTGTCCTCTCTGGCTCCTAGTTCAACACACAGAAGCTCTCAGCATAGAGTGTCACAGGTAATTTTACCAAGTTCTCCACATTCACCTGCAGGCAGGTGACCTGGGCTGTACTGGCCCAGGCCAGCAGTGACCAATCCTCTCCAGACCCACCTGTCAGCAGAGAGGCTGACGTTATTGCAGAGCTATTTACAGGCCCACTGGAGCAGACACATCCTCACTGGATTTTCGTGCCCACCAGGCCCAGGACAACCTGGACTGAAATGTTTAACACTCCAGTCTTTACACCTCATGCCTCTAACTGAGTGTAAAGTTTACAACTGAGTATCTGTAAGGAGTAATAAAGCAGCTCTTGGGATTTCTTCCAAGCCAACACTGACTCAAAGGCTCAGTGCAAACTCACAGTGGGAACACCAGGTCACTCCAGATCCCCATCCAGTCCTCACAGCTCCTTGGGTCCTCTGAAGTTCCTTTCTTTGCTAGCATACCCTGACTATAACTTTGCTTTATAGCCTCTCCTGCCTACTATATTCCTCAAATTAGTTCTGCTGCAAATGCTGCCCTTAACCCAGTGAGTATCACAAACTGGAGAGATTATGTCCTGCCTGCTGCTGTTCCAGAGGCAATGCTACCTACAAAAACACAGCTAATACTTCCAGCAGTCGATCCACACCAGTGCTGCTCTCCAGAAGCAGATTGCCAAGTCTCCAGGCTCTCCACACCACCACGCGAGGCAGCAACAAGCAGCCTTCCAAACAGCATTGTCTCTGTGTTCTTCCCTAGTCTTAAATCCCTTTTCCACACAATTTAGCAAGTGAACTAGAGGCTTCTCTGGAGCAGTGGAAGATAAGAGATGGCAAATAAATAATGAATGATAAGAACTAGGCCAATAGTTTTACAAAGTTTTCCTTTTTGGTACCAGCACTGAGCACTGCTCGTTTCCAGGTGGAGAGAAATACAAAGCACTTCAGTCTCTCTGTGAGCTTAAAGTCCAAGTGACTTCTGCACAATCTGCTTGGCAATTTTGTTAAACTGTTCTCTGTCTTCACGCCACATCTTGGAGGCATCTACATTGGCTCCACTCTCATCATTTGGCTCTGAAATGAGAAAGACTGAAAGGTTGATGGGCAACAGAGCAAGACCCTCCAGAATGGCACTTCCCCAAGGCTTCGATACACTTCCCCTCCCTGGGGCCACAGAAGCACCACTGAAGAAATCCAATGACAGCTCCTGGATTCCCAAACAGCTCTGATTTAACTGACCACAAGAGAAAGGATATCACAGCAGGCGTGAAGGTGAGAAACCAGTGGCAGAGGAGCCACCAGGGACACTGAGGGGCTTGAAAATCACGTGTTGCTCCCTGCAAAATTTTTTTTTTTTCTGGTACTGCAGATTCCCAGACACAAATTCCCCCTGACCAGGCCGCCCAAACAGACTCTGTCACTCGTTGGGGTGGCTTCTTCTATCAAAACTCAACAAACCTAACCAAGGAAAATTCATAGAATGCTTTTTTCTCTGCAATTTATTCCACGCCAGGATTTTGGAGCACTTCACACAGCACACGAAGCCTCTGTGACTCCAGTGCTCCATTTTGTCCGGGGATGAGCTGAAACACGGGATTTATCAGGTTTGTGGCAGCACACAGAGGGACAGCTGCCCTGGGATTACACAAGTCATTAAGACATTCTGCTTCACACACTAGTCCAAACCCACTCCAGCCCAGCTCATGGCACACAACCTTCTCCACACAATGGTGATGGTCCACCCCAAAAAAACAGTGCAGGTAACCAACTCTGGTCAGCTTGGGCTTAGGCTATCTGCAGAGCTGAGTGTGCTAGCAGCACGAAGGAACTGACCACTGGTGTTTTAGCATAATTCCTCCAAAAGCTACAGGAAAACATGATGTACAGGCAGAGCAGAAGAGAGACCAGGTGACTCCCACACCTACCAATCCAGGCAAGGCTGCACCACAAACTGAGCTCTTGGAGGCTGTGGGAAGCCCTAGGAGATGCTGTGTGTCTGCACAGCTTCCCAACAGCAGGATACCATTCCAAAGCTAAAACAGTCCCATGCAGGACTTCAAGAGCTTTAAGAGCTGAATAGGCACCAGAGCAAGTACAAAGGCTCTGTCCAGGAGCAGGGAACCAGCAGAGAACTGGTTCATTAATAGATAATTAATACATAAACACCAGGGCTTTAAGAGCTGTGGCTGCTGCTGGGCAGCTTTACACGTGCTCTGCACACTGAACAAGGCAACCAGCAAGAGGCTAACAGCTCCAGCTAACACAGGGACTGCTGAGCACAGCAGAGCTCACCTGCCAGCATGCTGACCACCGAGAGGAGGATCTTCTCCACACTCTGCACAGGACTCCATCGCTCTGCGCTGCTCTCGTATCCCATGGGATCGTCCCCAGGAGCATGAAGGATAGAGATGCAGACTCTCCCATCTGGGTAAACTGCACAAGAGGTACAGAGGATTGGTTATTACTCAGTGGGAATGCCTGGCCTCTCCAGATCTTTAGCACAGATCAACGTTGGAACTTGGCCTTCGTATGACTGAAGATAAACCCAGTTTTACAGCTCCTCTTCCAAAGGCAAGAGGGCACAAAATCTGAAAGAAAAAAAATCTAGCAAGAATCTCCTAACAAACTTGGGTCACCCTTTCCCAACAGAAGCTTCCGTGTCATTTAATAACCAGGGACAGGCTCCATGGGAAAAATAAAAGATGCAGCCTGGTGGAATAAGGCAAGGATTTATGCACAGGCACAGCTCCAAGCAGGTAACTAGCCCTACTGGAATGGAACTGAATGCATTGGATACATGTTGGGAGTCCTCCACTGGACTGTGACCATGTCAATTAAACACAGGAGAAAAACGTGTTGCATTATAGAAACAATGCAACAAATTATAGAATGCATTATAGAAACAAGACAACAAATAAAGTGTTACTTTAAATATGTTAGAAACAATAGCCCTGAACACTACTGAGGTGCAACCAGAAGAGTTCACACTACTTCTTTTCAAGGTGCTTAAAGCTCAGCTGCATTAAAGCACCTGGAAACAAGGAAGCCTATGAATTAAGGATGTGGACAACTTCCTCTCCCACCTGTAGCGTAAGCAAAGTGTCTCCAAGAGCATAAGCTGTCTTCACAGAGACTGGACTTCACTGACTTGGTAATGAAGCCAAAGAAAGGTTGAAGAGGCACCACAAAGAGTTGGAACACTGCTCTAGCAACATGCCCTAATTCTGCAGCCAGTGCTTCTACTCCTCAGGTGACCAAAGCTGTGCCACTGCCAGGAAAGTAAGACAAAAGAGTGGGAATGACAGCTGAAAGCAGCTGTGCTCATTCTCAGTTCGTTCCTTTCATCCAGCTATGCCTGCACAAGCCTGCAACATGGAAGACTTCAATCCCCTCCTGCAGCCCCGGGCTGGGCACTGGAACAGGTCTAGCCATAGCTGGGAGAGGTGGAAACTGCAGGTGCTGATTCGGCACTTCTTGCAAGTTAGGAACCCACTGATAGAAGGGATTTCTGTGGTGACTCTCCTGTTCCTGTGCAGTGCCTCATCAAAAACAACCAAACACAGCGGCACAGCCAAGGCAGCGTGGGCTGATTCCACGAACATGTACACATCTTCTCCCTCTCTGCTCTGCTCTGGGGACATCTCACTTGCAGTGTTGCCTCCTGCTCTGGGGTCCCAACATAAGAAGGAAGTGAAGCTGCTGGAATGAGTTCAGAGGAGAGGGAACACAGCAGACAGTTTTCCTTCCAGTTTCTCACAGGTGGAGGAACAAGCACTTGAGGGACAGAAGCAGCACAGCACAGCCACCCATTTCTGCAGCCTTCCAGCCCACCACAACCCCACCTGAGCAGAAAGATTCAAGTGTCTACTTCAGGTGATCTCACCTTCGGACTAACAAGACCCAGAGTTGGGGGACTTTTAAGAGCTGAGCTGACCAGCCAGTGTGCTCCAGTTAGTCCCGTGGAGGGAGCACCCACGTGCAAAGCCACTCTGTAACACCAAGGGTCAGGCAGTTTGTGCTTCTCTGCATCCTACTCCTTCTGGTAAGGCTGCACACAACACCTACGAGCAGAGAACCTCAAGCCAAGGCCACAGCTGGAGCTGCAGAGTATTGCCTGGACACAGATTTGCTCACGGACACAAGCCCTGGCAAGAAGTTTGGGTGAATTAGCCCAGCTGGAGCAAGGTGCTGATGTGGCCAGACTGCTTCCAGGAGCCAAACAGTGCCCTGCTGAGGACATCAGAGCTCCAGAAGTGATGCCACACTGCCTTGGGCATGCCCACACAGTTCTACACTGTCACATGCAGGTGTGTCTTCCCCAGGAGAACAGAAAGATGTGGATTACTTAGGCAAGAATCTGCACGAGTGGTGCTTCCAGAAAGGGAAGAACAGAAGAACCTCAAGAAATTGCAAAATTCCTT
This sequence comes from Acanthisitta chloris, assembly GCF_000695815.1. Taxonomy (NCBI): domain Eukaryota; kingdom Metazoa; phylum Chordata; class Aves; order Passeriformes; family Acanthisittidae; genus Acanthisitta; species Acanthisitta chloris. The sequence continues at coordinate 14,054 of NW_008651777.1, forward strand.
GGAATGGGATGAAATAAATCGATTCCCAGCTGAGATTATGGTTTGTGTTTTGCAAGTGAGGGAAGGTCAGCTGCAGAGGTTTGCCTTTCACTGCTCTTAAGTGGCACAGACCTAACAGCCTGGGACACAGCCCCAGCCCATCAAGCCTGGGTGAGGAGAAACAACATCTACACAGTCCTTGTTAAGTTACAAGCCTTAATGACTCGCTAAGTGCCACCATCAGTGCCTGGCTAAGGCTTTGTTCTCTCAAGGTATGCTGAGTTAAAGTTTGCACTGTGTTTGAATGCTATGAAGTTTACTGATTTTCCTTTTGCCAAGTGTCTTATTCCACAGGGGTGACCCAAAGTTCATAAGGAAAAGTTGTTTCTTCTTGAACCTTCTGAGAACTGAGTTTTTTCTCCTGTGCACTGCCCAGAGTAATCCAAAATTACCTTCCCCTCAACCTGCCCAGCAGACCAGGGCATTACATCAGGGAGTACAATTGCAATCAGAATTGCAGAGCAAAGGTCAGCAAAGTCTTAATATTAAAACATTTGCAAACATGTTGTCTGCTTGGGCAGAGCACTATTTCAGGAAGATCCCATGGGAAATGCTAAACAAACCTGGGACTTCATGGAGGAAAAGCCATGCTGCCTAATAAAGCTGCACCCACACTTTGGTGAGCATGAACAGCTTTTCACTCCTTAAAAGGACACACAACAACCTTAATACAAGCCACAAAGCTGGACTGGAAAGAGCCTGTATTAACTCACTAAGTCTCAGATCATACACACCAGGTTTAGCTTTACTCAGTAGTTACAAGGATTCCTAGAGTTACCTTAGAGGCAGTGAATTTGTTGGAATCTTTACTGGACTGTTTATGAACCAAAGGTTTATGAGGAATAAGGTGATAAAGAGAAAAGGACCCTAAGACAGAGCAAAACTTCTGCACAGGAGAACACTCCTGCTGTGTGCTCAAGGCTGGAAAGGGAGAGAACCACCCCTGGGAAGGATCCCAGCTCTCCTACTGCAAAGTGCACAAGCAACCCCCTCCTCCATGCATCCTGCTGCATCAGACTTACTGTTGGGATGGAACATCTCACACGTGAACCTCATCTTCGGAGGGCTCAACGGGTAGTCAAGTGGGAAGCTCAGGATAGCAGGGAAAACCCCATACTCAAAACAGGTGTCTTCAGGACCCCTAGAAACAGAAAAAAACGTTATTCACCAGAGCTTTAAACAGCTCTGGCACTCAAATTCTTGTCCAAGGTGACATTTGAGCCTTGGGCTGTATTATCTTCTCCAGGAAACAAAGAGTTAATGCACTCTTACCCCACACCTCATCAAGTGAAACCCAAACAAGGGGCTTGGGAGGGAAGGGGGAAATCAAAGCTTGCACACTAAATTGCTAGGAAGGTCACAACACTGCTTAATTAGCAGGGTGTGTCTGGACATAATTGGAGTATCTGGCTCCAAGGCATGTTCCAGGATTTGAGCGTCTGCACGTCAAGAGAAAGCAGAGGCAGGTGTGGGACTCCTGTCCCTTTGAAGATACTGTTATGCTGCACAAGACAGAGATGTCAAATGCTGGAGCTCAAAGGTAATTTATAAACCCCACAGAGATCCCAACTGCCAGCGTCAAGCACAACCACCCAAACTCTTATCTGTGTCTGATGCAGAAAGCACAGCAAGGTTTTATACAAACAAAAACACAACTCAGAAGAGCTGCAGGACAACAATGTGTCTTCGCAGGCTTGGGGTGTTGAGTTTGCCCTTCCTGGAGTGCACGTGGAGAACAAATGGCTTCATCAGGGCTCTTGTAGGAACACTTCCTTATTGTGTTCAGCATCTAGTTCAAAGTGCAATCGAGTTGAGAACACACAGACAACTATTTCACACTGCCTACAGAAAACACTTCTGGAAAGTAAGCAAGAAAAAAAAAGTTCATTAGCCAGGATTTATTCAAACTTGTTGAACCATCTGGAAGTTGTAACACAAACTTGATTTCCCTTGATCGGAAAGATGACGAAACAAGCTCCAGCACCAAAAATCTTAGCCAAGAAAACCTCATGTATTTAGTAAAAAAGCTCTTCAAACAAAGGTTCTCTGTCTGGGAAATAAGGTTTAGGAATACATTGCTGCCTCCCCCTCCCAATCCACGTTCTCCATGCCAGAAAGAACATTAAAGTTCAAGGATTCCTGCCAGTTTTAAAGACTGCAATTGGTAACCTAGAGAAAACGGACACTGGTAGCAGCTAATCCTAAAGCCCTCACTAAAGACTCACTCCCTCAAACTTTGGGATTCAAAACACTTGGCTGGTAGATAAACACAAGAACTACATGATTTAAACCTGCATATTGACACTGGCAGGTAAGAGAAGAGAAGCGCATCAACGCACTGCACGAAGGAGAGATAAACCTTCTCAACCATTTCGTTCCCTTTCTGGCCTTTTCTCTAAGTTTAGTCAGGATTCAATTCACATCTGAGAGTGAAGTGAATGCATTTTTTCCTGGCCATTTTAATTCCAGCTGCATTTTAAAGGCTTATTGTTGAACTTCTGAGAATATGTACATATAGGCATTGAAAAGCTGGTGGGTGTCTTATACTCTGCAAACCCACAGCCCTAAGGGCTCTTCTGTCAAATAAGCTCAACCCAACACACTCCATTTTTGGGCCTGTATTATGTGAGCAAAACACTTTTGTTTTAGCCACTCAGTGCTGCCAGGACCAACTTCAAAGAAATCATTAAAGTTAATCCAAGACAGCATTTGTAACTACAAAACACTCAGCATTTCAACTTGACAGAATCACTTTCAGCTCAGAAAGGATATCAGCAGGGCCAGGGAGGTAATGAGCACTTCTGCAATCACCTCTTGCTCCTCACAGAATCCAAAGCTGACATAAGACAAAGCATAAGTAAAGAGAAACTCTGACCTCCCTGAGCTGGCTATTACTTGGGTAAGGGGCAGAAAAGAGAGGTGAGTATCTGCCAAAATAGGAGGGAAGAGTGGCCTGACAAGGACAGCTAATGAGGGTTGCTTAGCCTGGACAAAAGGAGGCTCAGGGAGGACCTTCTGTCTCTCTACAACTCCCTGCCAGGAGGTGCAGCCAGGTGGGGTCAGGCTCTGCTCCCAGGGAACAAGGCACAGGATGAGAGGAAACTGTCTCGAGTTGTACCAGCGGAGGTTCAGGTTGGACATTAGGGAAAATTTCTTCACTGAAAGGGTGGTCAGGCACTGGCACAGCTGCCCAGGGCAGTGGTGGAGTCACCATCCCTGGATGCATTTGGAAAACATACAGATGTGGCACTTGGGGCCATGGGATAGTGTTGGGCTTGGCAGTGCTGGGGGAATGGTCAGACTCCATGGTCTCAGAGGGCTTTTCCAACCCAAATCATTCTGATTCCAGTTGTGGAATCACAGCATCATGTACGTTTGCAAATGGCTCATTTGTAAAAAGATGCTGGAAAAAGACCAAACCCCACAATCATCAGATGCTCCAAAGGGGAATTCCATGGAAACAAGAGCCATAAGCCTAATTGTAGATCTAATTACCTTTCTAGACAGCTTTTTGATAAGCTGACTTCAATTTACACTGTTTAGTTTTCAACCAATCTTCAGGCCAATAAAGCTCTTAACAACCACATGGGTTTGTGTCTTTTGGGGATAAACTGTAATAGCAACACACACTTGCAGGTGCCAGGGAAAAAGGGCAAAACTTGACATTGAAACGTTAACTTCACACACACCACACAGCCTGAAGGGCCTCACGCAGCACTAAGGGATTCAGCAGCATGAGGTAAACTCTCCTGCAAGGCAAAGATTTGGTTTTCAGAAGGTTTTCCACAGTATTTTCAACTCTGGATCTATTACACTCACCTTGGAGGCATAAGAGCTGTTCCATTATTTAGAAAGGCATTATTTTAGAATCAATGGGGTTGGAAAAGACCTCCAAGATCATCAAGTCTAACCTTACCATGGTTACTAGTACCACATCCAGCCTCAGCTTGAAAACCT
>NW_008651778.1:0-220 GCF_000695815.1 Acanthisitta chloris
CGGGGCCGCGGCCGGCGCCGCCCCCCCTGCCCCCCGTCGTCCAGTGCCAAAGCCAGATCCGGATGTGCAAGCCCAACGGTGAGCACAAGTGTGGGGGGTCAGCACCTCTTGGGGGTCCCTGGGGTCTGCACGGGGTGAGCAGAGCTGGGTGACTGACAGGTGTCAGTCAGGGTAGGGGCCTGCGGGTTTGGGGGGGTCTCTGCAGGTAGGGTCGGTCAGC
>NW_008651779.1:0-574 GCF_000695815.1 Acanthisitta chloris
CCAGCCCGGGAGGGGGAAGGGAAAGCTGAACAGCCCCACACTTATCAATAACAAGATGTATAAATATCAAAGTGAAGGAGCCCAAGTAAGTCTTTCTAGAAGCGCGGAGGAAGCTTAAGCAGCTTTCTTTAATGGTGATTTGTAGCTCTGTAAGGGGCACGGATAGCAAATACCCTGCAGGTGCATGTTGTAACACTGCCATCCGGACTTTAATGTAGATTACTCTCCAACTCGTTTGATCGGTCCTTTGAAACCCTTTACAATTGCCTGTGACGAACCGCCAGTCTCAGTTTTTTTTCTTTGAATAATGCCTTAAGGGTAAGTCCTCGGGGCTTTTAAAGATCTCCAGCACATTTAAAAAAAAAAACACGTTAGATTTTACTTTAGAGCATGGGTCCATGTCTCTCAACTTGGGGCTGTTAACTGGCATCTTTTAAATCATTAATGATCTAATAACCATCAACTTTACTCTGGAAGGGAGATATGGGGCTCTTCTAAAGACCCCTAAACATTTCTATAGCATCTGGGATCATACTGGTTAAAATTTAGGAGTCAAGCAGCCCATCCCTCCTGC
>NW_008651779.1:601-2977 GCF_000695815.1 Acanthisitta chloris
GACTCTCTGCTGGGTAAATCTGTGCTGAAGGCCTTTTCCCTGGCTATTGAGAACCCCCCGGAGTGGGTTGAGAAGGGTGAGGCAGGGGAGAAGCCCGGTCGGGGGCCTCCCCGGTCCCCTGCCGAAAGTCCCGCAGCCCAACCCTGCCCTGGGACCCCCGCACGCTGCTGTGCTGGTGTCTTCTAGCAATCAGTGAGCGGTTTTGGAGGAGGGATGCTGGTGTGTGTGGGGGTGTGTGTATGGGAGTGTAAAAAAAAAAAAGACGACGAGAAGACACAATATATCCCGCAGATGTTTCCACTCTCTGCAAGTAACGTTTAACCTTTAATATTTATTTGTTACTATTAATTCAAAAAAATAATTACTGAACGTTTGGCCCTTCAACTTCTACAAATGGAGCTTTGTTTCTCTAAAATAAACTTGGGAGAAGCGATCCCTCCGTATCAAACTAGGGATTTGAATTAAAGGACCATTTGGGACACTTGAGACTACAAAGGGTTACACATAAATAAATGCCACATTTGCCTATTGCAAAAGTTTTCTCTGTCCTTTCTCAGTCACAACAGGGGAGGAAAAAGCCGTCGTTTATTATCTAGCGCTGGGCAGGAGCAGCCCCTCCAGAATGTGCTCTTAGATTTGGCCGGCAGAAGAGGGACTCTTTTTTTCCCCCCCTCAACAGCAGCTCCTTTTGTTCTCCAGATCTCTTTCCCAATTTCAAGCTTCACTTGCAGATCCTAAGTTTGTTTGTTAATGACGCTATTACCATCTGGCTCGTCCTACTTTCCAAAAGATATAAATCTCCCCAGTTTCACTGCCTACATTATCATTTAAGTGCCACCATAGCTGGAAGAAAAATATGCTTTCAAGGCTGCAAATTCTCTTGCACGGAGTAAGTTCCCCGGGCGCGGGGCTACCGCCCGCCCCGCCGGGCTGCGGGCCGCTCCGTACGGATGCGGCCAAATGGATTTCACCTAGCAGCGATGATGGAAGAGAGGGAGACAGCACGATTTAAGTTTTTCACCAGAAACTTAAGTGAACCTTTCTTCCCCCTCTCCCCCCATCCCCCTTGGCCCCTTTTGTGGCTGTTTAATGCATCTGGCTACTTTGAACCGTTATCTTCGGCGGGGAGAGGGATGCCCGCCCGCCCGGCGGGGAGAGGGCAGGATGGGTCCTGCCCCTGGCAGGCTCCTGTTTTCCCTTACCCAGCGTGAACCCCCGTCTCTCAGACATAAGTACATATTCCATACGTGTGAATAAACCTTTCCCACAGGCGTCGTACAGTAAAGAGGAGAAAAGTTTGGGGTCCTCTTAGTGCAAAGCGGTTGCAGATTTGTGTGCGTTTAAGCATAAAGGGACGGGGGGAGGGCGAGAAAGGATGGGGGAGGGAGTTGGGTCGGTTTGTGTATAGGCTCCACAATGACTCTATTTATTCGCTGCAACCAGCCTGGGCAGATTGAATAGGCGAGAGAGAGACACTCAGCCTTCCCAACGCGTGGGCTTTGTGGGATCTAGTCCCCACTAGCAGATTTCGACTGCTAATTTCCCATTCTGCGGGGTCTCCTGAGAGAAGACACGGCCGTGCCCATCAGCTACGTCTTCCCCAAACACTGTCCTTAACCTCTTTCCACGTACAAGTTTGGGAACAGGAGAAGTTTAAACCTTTATCACTTCTTTGCTGGGTCTCCGGCAACGTTTCTGCGGGAGAAAAAAAAAAAGCAAACATTTTATTTGAATATATGTATATGCACACACACACACTATTGTCAAGCGAGGGAAAAGATACTTCTTTAATATGGGAAGGAAACCCAGGGATTTTTTTTTCCCGAGTGATCTAATTGTTAAAAATAATTACGGATGAAAAGAAAACTCACTTATTATGCACTTCTAATACTGTGACTGCACAAGAGAGAAAGGGGGCCAAACCAGTGATTAATTAATATCGCACTGGCTTAGCTATTTCTCGCGAAAGGCCTTTCCCCCCTCGCCGCTGCCGAGTTATCATTCCAGCTCGAGCCATGTGTAGCCAGGAAGGGATCTTGTTTATAAATTTATATGACGACCTTTTCTTTGTGTGTGCTCTAAAGTTGATATGGACAAATTGCAGAGGTATACAATTTAAGTAGATGCACTTTTAATCACCGATCATTAAAATGGTTATGTTAAATATACTCAATTACATGCATGACTTCACCCTAACAGTACTTTCTATTCTCCCAGCTGCTCACGTATTCCTTAACTATAGTCAGCAGAAGAAACTCGATTATGCTGAATCCATACATTTCTATGGATTTCATCAGCCTAATTAATGCTTCAGTGTGGTCCATGTGTCTGAATGGTCCCTTTGCTATTACTTGGGTAAGGAGGCAGTGCAGGAAT
>NW_008651779.1:2989-5426 GCF_000695815.1 Acanthisitta chloris
TACCCATGGGGGTCACTCTAGGACTCTAATGGCAAAGGTAGCAAGTGTTAAATAGCAGAAACATGCAGAGAAAGGGAAGGCAGCGATGTAAAAGGGACATTGATACTGTAGGTATGCCCAACAGGTCAGTGATGATAATTAAAACGCTTAGAGAAGAAAAGGTAAATGGAAAGCTTCCACAATTCGCAGCGTGCCTGGTTAAAAGCAAACGAACCAGCCCCCAGAAACGCACCTCGCTGATTCTGGCGGAAAAAAAAAAAAAAAGTTGACATCAGATTTTTAGGCTAAATAACTACAAGGGTAGCCTCTTCTGTGAGCACCGCGTTTGAATGCCCCGTCCCTTCTCTAATTTTCTCGTCGAAATGTAACGTGTCAGGGAAAGGATGCCCGGCCGGGCAGAGCGGGCGCTCCCACGCTGCCGGTCCTGGCACCACCGGGGCTTCCTGCAGTCCCCCGTCACTGCAGATGCACACGGAGCTGAGGGAAGCAGCTCTCCCCCTCCTCTCCCCAGCTTTCTTCCGAAATGAAGAACCGATTAAAATAAATAGGATGCGTTGCAGCTTTAGAGGAAACAGCCAATGGCTGCTTCTATAACACATCTTCTCATCTTAGCATTTAGCGGGATATAAAAGGCAAGAGCGCGTCCTGCTATTCCAGCAATATTTTAATCGACGAGAAATCCATCGAGATGTATTCATTTTTATTTTTTTCCCCCACCTGTTGTAGTAGAAGACCATCTGGTCACACCTTTCTCTGGCTGCTGGGAGACGTTAGGGAAAATCAGAACTCTTTCTTGTCACCCACTGCACTGCCAAAAAGGTGGTGATGGATCCCGGATCTCTTCCCTGTTCCTCCACCAAGCAATCGACAGCTCAATTGTCCTAACTTCGAGTCAGTGTCTCTCTTCAGCCTTCATCCTTCAAGTGGAGAGAGAAAGCAGGGAAGATTTCAGATCTATAACCAAATTATAACCTAGGAACTTTATGCTTGTCATGCTAATTTAATGACTTTTATAGTAAGTGTAGACTTTCTGTCTTTTGAAATTAGCTCTTCAAAACGCTTTGTGTAATGACAGGCACTAGACATAAGAGACAAATGCACGAGCAATAGTGGGATAATAATCTGGCAAACACTGCACCATTTAATATTAAAATGGAGAGCAAAGTGCGTTAAATTTCATTGTAGATGTACATCGTTGTCCGATGCCATTGGTCCACACTTGGGGTCCAGAGTGACCCGAGAGGGGGGTGTCCTCCAAGAGCCGCCGTGCCTGGGTTCACCTGGAAAACAAGCAGACACCAGATGTGGAGTACAAAACAGCATTTCACCTAATGCTGAGTCCCTTTGCTTTCTGGTGGTGCTCACACGTGTCTGTCACGAGTGCTGTAAACATCCTGATTTCGACAGGCTGGTTCTGCTGGGCTCGGCCTCTTGCTCGGTTCCCAGCGGGAGGGGCTGTGGGGGTTGTACGTGCTGCGTTCGCATATAGGGCTCGGAACATACACATCCCCTCCCTCTTTAGGAGCGTTTTGTGCTACCATGTTATGAGTGGTCCAGAAATCTGTCCGAGAGATGATCTTGATAACAAAGGGAGGGGTAAACTCAAAGCTATAGGTGTATTGCAATCTGGGCGACTCACTCATTGCCTATAATTGTAAATAAGGTAAGTTCACACGACGATCGAATAACGAGGGAACAAGAGCCCCATTTTAATCAGGTGGTTATCTCTCCTTGGTGGAGATCAGAGCTCCATCGCTCCTGGCCTTCTCATTGTGCCCCCCTGCTGGAAATGACAGCTCCTTCAGAAATAACCAACTTGGTCCCTGGATGGGATTTCAGCTCTTTTGCACTACACATGTACCAATTGTCATTTTACAGCTACAGTGAAACCTCTAAATTATATAAGTGTATAAACTCGGCCTCATTAAATCCCTCCTTTTGGATAGCCTCAAGGTTGGAGAGTATATTACTGTAAGCCAGAGACTTAAATTATATCCAAATGGGGATTGAAACGTAGTGGCACTTAGGCACACTCCTTGTCTCAGCTACAGAGGTTTCATTTTCCCCCTTCGGAGTCTTATAATATTACAAATGCAACAGTTTCCTTATGTCAAATCAAACCATCTGAAATCCTGTTTCTTGATTCGGCCTACGGGGCCCTTTGTGGTGGGGACAAAACCACAAAGATATGATCAAACATCATAGCCTGACCAAAGGGGAATTTATCGCTCATTTGAGGTAGCTTCCTAATTTGAAGCTAAAGCGCACAGCATTTGAACATGCTGTGCAAGTTGTTTTCCTGCGCGTGTACCTGTGTGTGCGGGTGAGTCGGGGTACGCGGAGGGACATGGAGCCGAGGGCAGCGGTTACCCCGCGGTTTAGAGCACACCCTGCCCACGGGTTGATTTTTCCACCCAAGCCGAGATAAAAATAAATG
>NW_008651780.1:0-1709 GCF_000695815.1 Acanthisitta chloris
GCTGCTGCTCCGCACGGACCCGCGGGCACTGCGGTGTGCGCTGTCTGGGTCGGCAAAACAGGCCGTGAGAAAGGATAAAAGCCCTTCATTTAGGCGCGATTTCTTGGATGCTTCTCAGGTCTGCCGCCAGTTGAGAGGAAAGTGCATCTAACTGCAGCTGGGTTGAGGGGAGAAAGGCCAGTAAGGGCCGCCGAGTGTGATTGCTCTAAAAGGAAACTGTAATTATGTGGAATAATGTGGTGAATGTTTTATAGCGGAAGGACAAAACTAGTGAGCTTTATTGATTCATCTGTAATGCGCATACTGCGTTATAAATCATTAATCTGACTGAGGATTTAGTTTCTTACATTTGAAGCTCTTGTTCTGTTGGCTCCCAAACACTCACATATTGATGAATGAATAGCATTGATTTTCCTCGAGTAGATTGATTGCTTAGTTGCAAAAAACTCTCTTTTTTTCCCCCATGGACTATAGCAAAGGAAGAGCTGCAGCTTTGATCTCACTGACTGGCAGCCTCTTCTATTCCTCTGGCATGCACTTGAAAATTTTTTTGAGGCAAAATGAAAGAATTGGCTTTTGTGGCATTCTCCTCTGCTATGCCAATTTCTTAGCTGTATCTACTTAGTGAAGGGGATTTTTAGATATATTTCCTTAGATTTTTCCTCATACTGTTCAGTATCCCGATGTTAACATTTATTTCTGTCAAAGTGCTAAAGGAGATGTGGCAGCAATGTGGCCATCAAAAGGCAGATGTGAAATGTGCAGTAGCACATGTATGTAAGAAAATTACACTTGGTGCAGCCAAAGGAAGTAGAACAGAGGGCAAAGAAGACAGCCCATGGAGAACTGTGAAAGACACTGGCAGATGGATCACCATCTGAATTAATCATTTGTCCCCACACTGAGAGGAGTTATGAGCCTGAAGGAAGGCATGTTTTGAGTTTTGCTTTGCTGTCAGTGACACGTAACCCCAAACATCCTGCTGAGATTTGTATAGCTTCCCACCCTTCTCCCATGATACTCAAGGAAAGTTGTGTTGACTGTAAGCAGAAGCTTATGGCTACACACATATTACTTGGGAAGATATTATCTAGATCCTGAAATATTTTGTAGAAAGTATTTCACGTAGAAATTTGCAAAACAGGGAGACCTGCTTCTCTGCATTTCTTCCTCTGCTCACCAGTTTTGAAACCATTTATACATTAGCATCATTAAAACCCTGCACCTTGCAGGCCATGATATCCCAGTAGAAGGGTGTGGGTGCTTTTCACTGTACACTAGACTCGCCTTTCTCGTGCTATGTGTTAGGCAATTTCCAAGTGCTAAATCCTATTCACAGGCTGTACTGCTCATCTCATATTTCACCTACAATAAATGACAGCATTTAGGGGACAGTTTCTTGGGTGGAGATGGAGAGCAGGCTGGAGGAAAGCGTCAGAAAAATTCCTGAAATGTGGACTGTACCTTTCTTTCACTCATCCACTGTGTGTTTACTACTGGGGGGCGGGGAGAGACACGCAGGGCTCTGGAGAGCTACTAAAACACTCCTGAACGGCTTATTTTACTTAAAAACGTCGTATTTGCCCCGCACTCCAAAGCCAGCCAAAGACATCTCTGGTGAAGCAAGGGCAGGGGCCAGTGCGTCGGGCTCAACTGAGTTCGCGAAGGGAAAGGCAACACCTTCCAGAAGGGCAGCGACCGACTGCCTT
>NW_008651781.1:0-798 GCF_000695815.1 Acanthisitta chloris
GATGGCAGGGAAGGAGCATAGGATGAGTGTATTTGCCCTGTACCTCACTGAAAAAATACCAGGCTCTAAGAACTCCACATCACCCCATGGATCCTTTGGTTGTGAGACCTTGCTGAAGCCAGGTGCAAGGTCAACATGGGGCCCAGATCATGCTATCTTCAACCAGCCCCTGACTTAAAGCAACAGTGTACATTCTTCCCATTTGCCATACAGTTACAGACAGAAGCCCTCAGGAGAGAAGCTATGTGTCCATCCTTCCAGCCTGTCAAGATCCTTCTGAAGGAAGGCACAGCCCCCTAAGGCATTGGCCTCTCAGCACTGTGTCATCAGCAAAGAGCTAAGGAGACACTCTGCCCCTTCATCCAAGTCAATGAGGCACCAGTTAAACAATACTGGGCCCAGTATTGAACCTTGGGGCACATCACTAATGACAAGCCTAGTTAGGGTCTGGTTGGGGCTGTTCAGCCTGGAGAAGAGAAAGCTCCAGTGGTGTTAAGGAAACTTCCCTGTGCAACAATCCTGGAGCTGCTCTGCCAGTCACACCCACACTACCTGCACTAGGACAGAGGCCCCTTTGCTGTAGGTGGCTCCAGTGAGCTGACAGGTGCTGCACTTGACTCCCTGCACATCCCACACTCAGACCAGGTTTCCTTACAGGTTTGAGCCCAGGTTTGCCATAGCAGAGACTCAGATGTACAGATCCTTCAAATAGTTTAAACTTGCTGCAGTAACTAAATAACAAAATAACAGCTCGTTCTGGTGCCTCCAGGAAGGGACTCCAAAAAAAGCAAGCCCTGG
>NW_008651782.1:0-3331 GCF_000695815.1 Acanthisitta chloris
ATGATTCTATGATTCTATGACTGCTGCTGACCTGGGCATCCTGTGGAGAGCCTTGTGCTGCCACGGCAACAGCACAGCAGCGTTGGAGCCGCTGAAGACCTCAGCCTGGAGTTATTTCAGTGGGGGCTGAGTGGGTTGATGCTAAATATCGTATTCCTTTATAGTTGTTAAGAGGCTGATTTGCATGGATGGTTCCAGTGGAGCTATGGAGGAGCTCTCCCCAGGGGTCTGGATTGCTGCAGGATATGTCAGAGACCAGGACCGAGTGAATCCAGAGCTGCTGCTCCCAGAGGTGCTAGCTGAGCAGTCAAAGCTACATAAGAAGATGAAGAAGGAGCTTTTCCCATCCTTTTCTGAATCCTGATTCAGCATGAAGCCCATGAGCATGACTAGCTCTAGTCAGCTAGGAGAAACTGTTGCTTTAGCAACCTCCCTTTGTATTAGGCACTGAGCAGGAAGGGGAAGTCTGCAGGGGGATTTTCCTCTCCCTCCTGTTGCCTTGGGGAAGCTGTAGTCCCCCCTCCTTCCCTGAATCAAAAATACAGCCACAGGAGTTACCCCTAACACATGTCTGCGACTCACTGTGGATGGTCCCTGGGCACACGGAATGAAAGGTTGTGATGCCAAAATCTTCGGAACCAGAAGTTATTTTGTTCCACTTTGAGGGGAGAGGAAGATGATGAAGCTGTAGGTTCTGTGATACTTTTTACATTGGTCCCCCATGCCCTTAGAAATTATCCATACAGCACTATTTGAGAGTAATTAAAAACACCCAAACTATGTGTTGGAATCAGCTGGATTTGAGAACCAAATCTACTTGGAGGAAGAAGCAGTAGCAAGGTAGAGAATGATTTCTGGGAGAAGGCTCTTCTTTCCTGGCCTACTGCAGTGAAGAGGCAATTCCCCAGGAAATTCCAGATTCTCCCCTTGAAAGCCATGGATCAGAAGTGCTCATTAGTGAGGATATCCGCTCAACAGGCTGTTTGAACAAAGCATGTGGGGTGGAAGGAGGGGAAAAGGAGTCTGCAGTCAGCTCAACCTCTTGGATTACATGTGAGTTATGTCACACTGTTGTTAGAGGAGTCACAATATGGGCCAAATTACCTTGGCAAAACATACCATGTACTTAGACAGGAAAGAATCTCCCACTTCAGTGGTTACTGGGCAAGAAAGAGATTTGATTGCCTGTGTTGAAAAATCAGGTTTGTCTAAGAAACCAGCTGCAGTTCCTGTACGTTCTCGTGATGTGTTTTCGTGTCCTCTGTCAGATAAGGTGAAAAAAAACCCAGGTAATACTTGAGTGGAATATATACCCCACAAATCTTCCCAGGCAGGAGATTGACTTCCGGTTTTTACCACCCAGTGCTCCCAGGAGGATCCTTCATTGTCAACACTTCCTTGCTGACATTAACAGCACTTTCAAGAGAGAGGAAAGTGCCCTTTGTCAGTGGAGACAGCAGATGCTCTTGGGTTCCAGCTGGTTTCCAGTCCATGGACACACATCAGAGCAAGGATGGCGGTGCTGGGCTCCTCAAGGTTTGTTCCATGGACTGTAAATGAGGCTGTCTCCCCTCCAAAAGGGTTGCTCTGTGCATTGCTGGCATTATAGCAACACCCAGAGGCCCAGGGGGGCTGAACATGGAGCCTGTCACCAGCTGAGCAAGCCAAAGCAGAGGTGGCATGACCTACCCATGACCGAGAGCCCAGGGCATTCTCCCGGCCCTGGGAACAGCACTGGGACTTGAGCATTATCCTTTGGAGCATCTTCTGCCTCCAAGGGAATATACAGGGCTTGGCATTTCCTTCACACTGAGTCTTTGCACCTGCCAGCTCCTTCTGTGCCACTTCTGGCAGAGGAATAGCCAAAGAGTGAAGGTTCAGCTTCCCTCGGAGAAGAATATGCAATTCTTCCGCATGATAAATCTCCGTGTGAGACACGATTTCTGCTTCAGAAGGGAACAGTTCCTCATTTCTCATGCAGTTTGACTTTGATCTGCAAACATTTGCTCAGAGAGGGGAAGGGATTTGCAGAAAGGCTGTGGCAGGAGATGGAAGTACCCACTGCTGCTGTGAGCGTGGTGGTACCTCCACACCAGGGAGCTGCTGGCTGCCTAGGAAAGAGCAGCAGCAGCGTCTCTTCTTCTCTCAAAGAAGGTAAAGAGATTTCATGCCTCAGCTCCTACTGACTTTCCTTCCTCACTTATTTCAGTGGGATTTCAGCACAACTCCCTGGATGACCTGGGCCCTGGTAGGCTTGTTTGGGAAGCACAGAGCACCGTGCTCCTTTCTCAGGCTGATGCATAAGGGGATTGTGCAAGTCAGAGGCAGGATGGAAAACAAGCCCTGACATCCCAGATCTTCACACTGCTTCTTCCTAAATAACAGTGCTTTCCTAATGCTCAGCAAGAAGCAGCTCCAGAGCAAAGCTCTCACATGGCACCTGAGTGCCCAGAGGTTCTTACAGTACCTGGATGCAAATAGAGTGAGGAAATATTCACCATGCCATGACTCAGGACAAGAGGGCACAGACTCAAGCTCTGCCAGGGCAGGTTTAGGTTGGATATTAGGAAGAGATTTTTTACAGAGAGAGTGATCAGGCATTGGAATGTGCTGCCCAGGGAGGTGGTGGATTCACCATCCCTGGAGGTTTTCAAGGTGAGACTGGATGTGGCAGGTTGATTCTATGATTCTATGATTCATTGCCAAACCAGAGTGTTTCAGCCATATCAATGCTTCAGGATCTTCTGAAACTTTTAGTTCATTTGACTCTGCAGCCATTTTCGTTAATTAGCTGGATTAATTTTGTGCAGATTAAAAGTGTAAGTCAATCTCTTTGAAGTAGAAAAGTGGCATTTTAAAAATCTATATTCTGTCCCAAGCCTATAAATATATCTGCCTCATAGAAATCAGCTGTTTATGGTAGTTCTTATAGCAGAGAGGGTGACTCAAAGAGGCTTATGAGCTGCATTAGTTTTATCAGAGCTGGAAAAAACCTCCCAAATTCCCTGTGAATTAGAAGGATCAGTGACTATAGATAGATTCTGTGCTTTTCCCCCACCAGATGAAGCATGGCACTGAGTTTGGATAGTCTGGATCCAATGCAGTCACACCAGCAAAAAAACAGTCACATTTTGTTGTACTTTTGCAGAATTCGAACCAGCATTTGATCTTCTCAAGTGAAAATCAACAAAGCAGTAACACTGCAAAGGCTTCTGATCACTCAAAACGCCACATAGTGCTTTCCTCTGTGCCTGCCCCACTTTGTAGAGCACCTAAGGGAGGTTAAATTCAACTATACACCCCAAAGTAATATTAAAAGAATAAGGGCAGA
>NW_008651782.1:3547-13929 GCF_000695815.1 Acanthisitta chloris
GCACGGTTAGTTGTGGCGGTGAGGATGGGGACAGATTGTAAAGAATGGCAGAAAGGCTTTACAGGTGAGTCCTTAATGACTGACTGGGCAATAAAGTGCAGGTGAAACTCAGAGCAGATAAATGCAAAGGGCTACCAGGGGGATGGGAGAGGGAAATTCTGCTTGGAAGTATGAACTGATGGATGTTGGACACCAGGTGCTGGGGCTGCAGTACTGGAGAGAGAAGCTCACAGCAACAGCTGCTCCAGGCTGGGTGACACCATCCTCTCTGAGGGAAGGACAAGCTTGTTCCTTTTCACAGGAGCTGTTTTAAACCTCCTCGCAGAGTGTGACTAAGTGGAGCTAATCTAGGAGCTCATGCCCATTTCCTTCAAGTTTTCTCTGTACTTTCTTGGTAGTGGTGGTCTAAATCTTCCTGACACTTCCCAAAACATGTACTGGCTGCTTGCTGCAAGTCCCAGTCAAGTCCCAGTTGTGTTTTCAACCACATGATCAGATTAATCTTGCAGAACTCTGGTGGTTCTTAACAGCACATTTGCCCACTTGGTATGACTTTGTTTCCTAAACATTTGGAAACCTTTGAAAAGCAGAGGGCTTGCTCAGCTGTGTCCATAAACAGTCCAATTATACTTGATTTGTGTTCTACCCTGTATTTATCCTCTCTGTGTGTGTGTGTTGCTGTTTAACAAGTGCTGCAGCCCTCAGAGACCTCCTACCTGCAGCACAGCCTGGGGAGCTAAACCTCCTGACTCCCATGCCTGGATTTGTGATGGAGCAAGGAGCAAGGCTTTGAAATGACTTGTTTAAACTCCACTGCCACCCAAAAATGAGGACAGCACCCACCACAGCGCCAGGCAGGGCACTGCTGAGATTGGTGGCACTGATTGGTGGAGGGCTGGGCAACCCTCCTTGTCCTGCCACTGTACCCCCCAGCCCACCCCAGCCTTGTTCCTCTGTCTGGCAGCTCCACTGGCCTTGGGAGGTGTCAGGGTCCAACAGCAGCAGCTTGTTTTGCAGGCATGAGGATTTTACCAGGAGTTTGAAGAGACAACTCTGCCTTGGGAACAGGCGACGCAGCAAACACTGGTGATGGTGCTCTCCCCTTCAAGGCACAGCTGCAGATAAATATCTGTTTCACTGCTCATGATCACAGCTGCCCATCACATTTCAGCTTTTTTTCTGACTACTCTAAGTCCAACTCTTCTACTTTGGGGGGGAAAAAAAAGCAATAAACACATGTTACAATTTGCATGAAATTTCTCAACAGCCAAGGCTAAGATCAGTCTTTATGTGCTTGGAATTTATTTAAAATAATTGCTATTTATGCTTTTTTTTTTTTTTTGCCTTTTTACCAATCTAATCAGCATAATTTGCTGGAACAAATCTACAAGACTCCAGAACTGCTCTTGCAGATCGTGCAGATTAAACATGAACTAATGAGTAGATTTCTGGATCTCTAAATCCACAGCCTTGGAAAAAGCTGACAATGCCCATCAGTCTTCACCAAAAAAGAGAGAGACAAAAGCCAGACACATCAGAAAAATGGCTACAGATGGATATCACAGAATCCCAGAATAATGAGTTGGAAGAGACCCTTGAGGATCATCTAATCCCTGCACAGACATCCCTGACAATCACACCTTGTTCCTGAGAGCATTGGCCAAACACCTCTGGAGCTCTGTCAGCCTTGGGGCTGTGACACTGCCCTGGGGAGCTGTTCAGTGCCCAAACACCTCTGGGGGAAGAAGAACCAGTTGCTAATCTCCAGCCTAACCCTCCCCTGACACAACTTCAGCCCATTCCCTGGGTCCTGTCCCTGGTCCCAGAGAGAAGAGGTCAGAGCTGTCCCTGCACTTCCTTCCCTGAGGAAGTTGTATACTTCACTTATATTGTGATGTTGTCTACTTCACACTTATATATTTGCATTAGAAGTCTTTGCAAAGACAGAAGATTAGAAAAAACCCAACAATAAAATAAAGACATTGTGATATTAATTAACAGCAATGGAGGTTTGTTTTCCTAAATATTTCAAGAGTAAAAACCTTTTTTTTTGTACCAAAACTTCACTCTTTTGTTGAAATGAAACATGAAAGAACTAGTGGCCATAAACCACCGTGGGATAAAAAGGGAAATGCAGCAGAAGCTGCAAAGATGAATATTGAGTTCACCCACGATTTAGTCTGAGCACATCCAAAAGCCATGACGTTAGTGAGAAGGAAAACGTCTGACTATCGCCCTGGGAATGAAACCAAAACTTTGCTTTGCCAATATGAGAAGGTTTCTTCATCCTGAACGTCTTCTAAAAGTTTTCTCAGGAGACAGCAATAACTCGATCAGAAATGTTCCAGCAGATGATGAAGAACAATAACAGCTGCTCCAAAGCTCCCAGCAAACAATGGAAAGTCCCAGTTGATTTGTTCAGGGTTGAACAGGGGCCAAGATTCACAGAATTTCAGAGAAGAGGTAAAACCAGCTGTCAGTGCTTATGCAGTGAGGGAGCTGCAATGGCCTCATAATTCAAGCTCTGTCCAACAACTGCCACTGACAGGCAAGAGACTAAAAAAATACACTGCAAAAGAGGGTTCAGCGCTGTGTGGATGCTTGGCATTTGATGGGATAACATGGACAAACTTGGAAGGGTCTCTCAGGAACTAAACCTGTTGTATAAGGTGTCACTGTTAAATCCCATGTGACTTAGGGAGGTGTAAGGAGGGAAGTGATCTCTGCACTTGGCACTGGGGAGGTCCCAGCTCAGTGCTGTGCTCAGCTTTGGGCACTCACTGCCCAAAGGCCATTGAGGCACTGGAGCGAGTCCAGCCAAGGGCAACGAGGGCAGCAAAGCACATGAGCAAGGGCTGAGGGACTTGGGGTTGGTTGTTAGGTTGTTAGATTGGATGTTAGGAGAAATGTTTTCCCTGTTAGGGTGTTTAGGCACGAAAAAAGTTGCCCAGGGAGGTGATGGAGTCACCATCCCTGGAAGTGTTGAAGAGGCATCTGGATCTGGCACTGGAGGATCTGGCTTAGGGTTTAGGGTTTCAGCAGTGACAGGTTAATGGTTGGACTCAGTGATCTTAGAGGTCTCCTCCAACCCTGATGGTTCTAGGATTCAATGATTTCTGCCTTCCTGCTTGGTTACTCCTATGCAATCAGGGCTCCCTCCAGGTCCCACTGCACCGGTTTTATGGGAGGTCTCTTGGTTGCATTCACTGACACTGAGCTGCCCAAGCTGCCCATCAGGGCTGGATGGCCTGGACAGGCTCTGCTGTCTGGTCTGATCTCATTAATGTCCCAGACCTTGTCACCTTCTGTGCTTACTCAGGGGATACCCACACGTGAGACAGCTCTGCTGATTTCCCCTTGTCATCGCCTTCCTGGCCGCCCCAGAACAGGAGTCTGTCCTGGCTCTGTCTGGAGCCCTTGTTCCCATGCCCAGTGCAATTAGAGCCTGTTCCCATACTCAGTGCAATTAGAGTTAATGAGGAAATTTAAACCAATGACATCAGAAATGCGTTTGGCTCATTATCTCTGAAACGCAGATGAAAGGGACAAGACAGCCTCAAAAACATCTGAGGAAGGTCCTCGCGCTGGAGTCTGAGCTCCTTGATTGAGGGAACTTGATTGATTCTACCTGGCTGAGCTCCCAGGGGGCACAGGCTGAGGGTTATGGCACAGCCTTGCAAGGAATTTTGGGTTGGTTTAACTACTTATAGGGAACTCTGCTGCTCTGGGGTAAGTGTTCCCAGTGGAAGGACAAATTCGTCTTTCACCTCTGGGAGACCTGGAGCAAACATGTGCAGCAAAGCTTTGTGCCTTCCCACAGCTCAGGGCAGAGCAGCTTTGCTGGAGCACAGTAGCTGGGGAATGTCAGCATCCTAAAAACATCCACTTTGCTTCCACAGCTTTTCCCCCCACAGCTCCTCAGAGAATTATTTGGGAAGTCAAAGCGACAATTTTGCAGCTTAAAGTTGGTTTCCAAACAAGACCAAATTTCCCTGTGAATGAGGCTTTAACAGCAGAATTGGTTATTTAACAGGAAAACCAAGCTGAAGACAAAGTAAAAATGAATCCTATTCCTGAGCCTTTCACCAGGGACATGTTGGGTTTGTTCTTGCTCACAAAACTATGCAGTCTTGTACTTGAAAGGAGCTTGTGTTGCTCATAACCCTTTTCGGCCAGGTACAATAAATACTCCTTCAAAATAATCCTAATGAACTTTGTGCACACTCCCTTCCCAAATTCCTGTCCCTGCCCCATGGAACTGACATCAGGCATTTTTTCCATGACATGGTGCACAGTCTGAGCAGAGGCTCTGGATCCTCACCCTTGGAGTTAAAATCCCTCTGGAATTTGTGTCAGTTTATCCAAAGGGCCACTTAGAAATACTGTACAGGGCTTAAACCCTCCTCCCCGTGCTATTTTCGAGCACAAGCTCTAGCAGCTCTGAAGCATTTATTCAAATTGCACCCACAACTTTTCATTTTGGTCTCTTTAATGTGTCAGTTTAAATCTCTTCCACTTCCTCAGGCAGCTTCCAGGCTGTGTGGATGATGCTCAAGAGCAGGAGCAGTGCAAGGTGCTCCCACGGCAGCAGCACCACAGGGACAACATCTCACAGCTTTGCACATCTTGGGAGGCACAGGGTAGGTAGTTTGTGCCCCACAAGGCATGTTGGCACTTTGGAATGTGCAAAGGCAATGCAGTCAGCAGCCTTTGCTGCATCTCCATAATCACCTTTACAGCTCCACCTGCATCATGTGCTGCCAACTCAGACATTAGTTATAGATGGGGGTTTTGGCACTTGAGAGGTTTTTTTGGGCCAAACGAAGAAGTTGTTGTGCCCTCCCCAACCATCATGCTCAGCCATCATCAAGCACTTGCAAAGCAGAGACTGTGCAGCAACAGAAAACTCCCCCCTGAGATGGATGTTCCCCAGGGGCAAAGCTGCTGTGAGCTGCAAGAGCAGGAGGTTCACACATGTGCTGTGCCCATATGTCCCTGTCACCTCCTGGGACACTGCAGGGAACTGGTGTTATCCTGCTGGAGGAACCACACAGTCTCCACACTTCTCACCAGGAGCACATGAGAAAGGAGGAGGCACTTGCAGAAACTCACACCCTAGAGCTGGGAAGGCTTTTTCCATGTTCCTTGCTGAAATTAGCCTTCCCACTTCTCTGCCAGTTCTTCTCCTCCCAGTCAGGAAATGCTGAACACCAGGAATGTCAGTGCCAAGGGGGGAAAGGCACAGGTAGGGAGGCTGCCCTGCCCCTGGGGAATGAACTTCTCCATCTGCAAAGCAGTTCCTTGGACATTCAAAACAAAGAAACCAAGGAAGATGTGATTACCTACAGGAAAGCTTGAGCTGTGGAGCAGGGCCAATGTCCCTGTTTGCTGCTGCCAAACCAGTCTGTGTTTGACCTTGGATGGGTCAGCACAGCACTATCATGGGCAAGGAGTCTGCAGTCAGCCAGCACAGGGCCAGACACTGCTGCTGGCTCTGCCCTCAGCATCCTACTGCCCAGTTAGAATTCATATTAAGCCTTCTAATAAGTTGTTTATAACATTATTTTCTTCGCCACAAAGTCTGTGTGGACACGATGATCGACGACATGCAGCAAGCAAAGTGAAGGCTGCTTTATAAAGTCAGCATCTCAGTGGCTCACTTCAGTGAATTAATGTCCTCTAAAAGCTTAGGAACACTGAAACAAAGATCTGTCACAATTACATCATTCAGGCCTACGATTTATATTTCTGGAGGCCAGGGACAGCTCCTCTATAATTCAGCCCCATCTCTGTACAAAACAAGCTCTCTGTGCTCTTCATCTAATATGAAAACAGAGTGTTTGGAGGTCTCTGGGGCAGAGTTGCAATAGCCAAGCACAGCTGTAACACACACTAGCAGGGAGCCAGCTGAGCTCGTGGTGCACAGATCACGGAGGGAGCAGAGAGGTGAAACCTAGTGCACCCCAAATGCACCTTTGCTGAATTTCAGGGCAGGAGAAGTGGAGGCAGTGCAGCCAAACTGATTAGGAGAAGGCCTTCCCTACAACAGCCAAGCACAGAGAAGAGTGGCAGGATTGGGAAAGAGCTCCTTCCAGCAAACAACAATCTCAGCTGACACCAAATAAGGGCAACAGAGCTGGGGAAGGGTCTGGAGTGCAAGTCTAATGAGGAGAGACTGTGGGAGCTGGGGGTGTTTAGCCTGGGAGAAAAAGAGCCTCAGGGAGGACTTTGTTGCTCTCTACAGCTACCTGAAAGTGAGGTGTAGCCATGTGGGCGTTGGTGTCTTCTCCCAAGTAGCAAGCAACAGGACAAGAGGAAATGGCCTCAAGTTATACCAGGGGAGGTTTAGGTTGGATATTGGGGAAAATTTCCTCGCCAAAGCAGTTGTCAAGCACTGGAAATGGTGGAATCACCAACCCTCGAGGCCTTTAAAGGACGTGTGGATGTGGTGCTTAGGGACATGGTTTAGTGCTGGAACTGGCAGTGCTGGACTAATGGTTGGACTTAATGATCTTAAAGGTCCTTGCCAATCTAAATGATTCTGTGATCCTGTGACCTCCTGCTCCTCTCACCTACATCTCACTGCTCTGTGTTGCACAGGGGCAGTGCTTCCATTTAGTCAAGAAATCCTTCAGTCATTCTTCTCCACATCTTCACAAGGTTCACCTGGAATACTATGTGCAGTTCTGGTTTCCTCAACATAAGAAGGACATGGAACTGTTGGAGCAAGTCCAGAGGAAGCCATGAAGTTGATAAGAGAGTTGGAGAATCTCCCCTATGAAGACAGGCTGAGAAAGTTGGGGCTGTTCAGCCTGGAGAAGAGAAGGTTGTGTGGAGACCTCAGAGCACCTTCCAGGAGCTGAAGGGGCTCCAGGGAAGCTGCAGAGGGATCTGTGTTAGGAGCTGCAGGGACAGGACAAGGGGCAATGGGCACAAATTGAAGGAGAGGAAATTTAGGTTAGCTGTTAGGCAGAAGTTTTCCCTGTGAGGGTGGTGAGACACTGTCCCAGGTTGCCCAGGGAGGCGGTGGCTGCCCCAACCCTGGCAGTGTTCACAGCCAGGTTGGATGAGCCTTGAGCAACCTGCTCTGGTGGGAGGTGTCCCTGCCCAGAGCAGGGGTTGGGGCTGGATGATCTCTAAGGTCCATCCCAACCCCTAACATTCTATGATTTATGATGTAACCTGTTCTTAATGGAAACATCAAGAATCTTTAAAAATTCTCCCTCACAGCACTCAGGGCTAAATGAGAATGTCCTTTCCTTAGAGCTGGCAATGATTAAGAAGCCTTAATGAGCTTCTCTTATTCATAAAAATGCCTTGTTTTTAAAAGCCATTTCATATTTAGATAACAGCTTTAAATGTGTCTTTTGCATCTCTCCAAATCTGCAACTCTTTTCCTCCCACTTGCCTCCAAAGTCCATGTCACGGAGCATACGTGATATGGTCTTGCAGCTGTTTCTCCCCAAGGGAAGTCCAACAACTCACCAAATGGTAACTAGGAGAAAATATCAGTAGGCAAAGTTAATTTTAATGAGGAGAAAAGAAAATGCCCAGAGACAAGAGGCAAAGCCAGCTGGTGCTGTCAGTGGAAACCACTTGGTCCTGTGGGATGCCTGGAAATCATGCTCAGAGGAGTCGACTCATAGAGCACCTTTGCTGGGCTTTGTCTCAAACTTCTTTCAGATTCAGAGCAGATATTAGGAAATACTTTTTCACTGTGAGGATGTTGAGGCACTGGGATATTGCCCAGGGAGGTGGTGGAGTCAACATCCCTGGAGGTGTTTAAGAGACATCTGGATCTGACACTGGAGGATCTGGTTTAGGGTTTAGGGGTTCCAGCAGTGACAGGTTAATGGTTGGACTTGATGATCTTAGAGGTCTCCTCCAACCTCTCTGAATTCTGCCTATCTGCAAAAAAAAAAAAAAAAGGAAGAATAAGCATTCTCTGATATTTTTTTTTCCAAGCAAGAACTATCCTTTTAATGACAGGTTTTAATGCCATGCAATGTCAATCCTGTGCCCTCAGGCATGGTGCTCTGTGCTTCTGCAGAGCAACAGTAGGATCCTGGCAGTGATAAGATCTTTATAAACCTGTTGTCCTTGTTAAACAAAGAGGACTTTGATTCTATAGCAACATTGCATTTGGTGCAAACTTGATTTGCAGACAATCCTTTCCCATCAGGCTAATATAAAACTCTCTCAGAGACCTTCCAGGGCTTTTGAGTTCATGTCCAGCAAAGCGATAGTGAGCACCTGACTTTCAACCCGTGTGCCACTGCTGCCCCACCTCAGCCTGTAACCTTCAGCCAGAGATTTGGAGCTTGCAGTCAGTGCTTTTACCACCTGAGCTCTTTGAAATGCCTTTCAACTCGATGGCAAATGGTAACACCAGTGATAGAGAGAGATTAAAGGCCAATGTTATAGGAACTACACTATCTCTACAGTTCTCTGGCAATATTTCCAGGGGCCTATTTACTTTTATATCAGGATATATATATTAAAAGAAAATTGATCTGCCATGTGCAAATACTTGTTATCAGCAGATAATGCCCTTGCACCACCAGGCACCTGTGATCAGGGAACCTGAGCTCGAGGTGATGCCGTGGCAACACATGGTACTGTGCACAGCAGCAGCTGTGCTCCTTCTGTCCAAAAACTTATCTGTACCATCTATAAGGAATGAGCCATTAAGAACAAGTGACCCACTTAGCAAACTGCTTTGCAGAGCACCACTGAGTGAACCCTCCAATGTGCCAGCTCAGCACTGGGGTGAGGCATGTCTATGACCCAGGGTGCTACTGTGGCACCTAGAAGGTCACCAGCAATGCTTCCTTTCATCTCAGGACAGTAATTTGGGGATCAGTTTCTAAGGCTGCTGTGTATTAAGTGTTTTTCCTCAATGAAACCGTTCCCAGGATTTGGGGATCAGACCTACACCCACGGATGTCATAGGAAACTCTCCCATTGCCTTCAGCACCTTTGAATCAGCCCCTCATTCCTGTGGGAATAGGTACCCAGTGCTTTGCAGCAACCTTTCACAAATGTATTTGGGATCATTTCTCCCTCTGGCAACCTGTGGTTTAGCAGTTTAATCATCAGACAGGAAAAAGAGTTACTGAAAGATCTTCCACCTTCCTGCAACGAGTTAATTTTCTCCCCTGCTATATTAGCCGTCATACATCTATATATACTGTCATTTGTTTCTCACCCTCCTCCAGATCAGAGAGCTGCTTAATCACTGCCTGTCAGCTCCTGCCTTGCCATCTTTCAGCCTGCTCATTTAAAATGTTGTTATTTGCTCCCTGGGCAGGCAGTAGTAAACCAGAGAAGCAATCGATAAATGTCCTTAACCAGAGCCCAGGCTGCAGCGGAAGCATTGTCTGAAACAACAGGGGGAGGATAAATCCCTGTTTCCTTCCCCTGGCACTGCTCATTGCACATATGCACTGAGTCACTTGTCAGCTTGCCATTAGCAGACACACTCTCCCTCCCAAAGCAAAGGAGTTGTGAAAGGAGAGAGGGCAAAGCCACACATGGGAGCAGCCACTGCTCCTGTTGTGGCCAAGCTGAGTCTCCTCTCCAGCTTGGACCATTGCTGTTGGATCAAATGTAGCATGGAAATTCTCCTACAAACTGCAGAGACAGTTAGATGAGAAGTGTCTTCCAAAGGGACTTGACCATCACAGCATCACAGAACCAGTTAGGTTGGAAGGGACCACAATGGGTCATCTGGTCCAACCTGCCTGCTCAGGCAGGGCCAGCCCAGAGCACATGGCTCAGGGCTGTGTCCAGATGGTTCTTGCACACCTCCTGTGAGGGAGAATCCACAACCTCTTTAGGCAATGTGTTCAGTGCTCAGTGACTGCACAGCAAAGAAATTTTTCCTCATATTCCTGGGCATCAGTTTTTGCTGTTGCCTCTTGTTGTATTGGTTTCCCCCACTGAGCAGAGTCTGATCATCCTCTTGGCACTTCCCATTCATGGCCTTGAATCTATTAATGAGATCCCTCACAGTCATCTCTTCTTGAGGCTGAACAGCCCCAACTCCCTCAGCCTTTCCTCATCCCTGAGGTGCTCCAGTCCCTTCAGCATCTTCCTTGCCCTCCCCTGGACCTGCTCTAGGAGCTCCATGTCCCTCTGACGCTGAGGAGCCCAGAACTGGACACAACACTCAGGTGTGGCCTCACCAGGGCTGAGAGGCAGGATCACCTCCCTGACCTGTTGGCATCCTAAGGGAGCAGAGGGATTCCCAGAGGTGCTGAAGAAGATCCAAAGTAGATACGTGACACAAAGGCTGCAGGTAATGGAAGGAGGGCATGTTGCTGGGAAAAGAGTAAAGGAAACAGAAGGTTACACAGAGTGCTCAAAATTTCCTTTCATTC
>NW_008651782.1:13961-23878 GCF_000695815.1 Acanthisitta chloris
CATAACATGCCTTCTACTAAATCAGGTTTAAGAAGCACCATTCTCTATCCTCCTTCTGCAAATGTGATCCAGCACCTTCTGCCTTGACCCTGGAGCTGGGAGAGGCACTCAGCTGTCACATTTGCAGCTGCCAAGATGGCAAGAAAAAATTCAGGCAATTCCAGCTATCCACTCACATCTCCTGCTGATCAGCTGTCAGCAGTGACTGGTTGTCCATGTTGTCCTGTCCCATACATTCCCTGAAACCAGAGAGCTGCACACACAGGTGGATCTGGCCCACATTCTGAACAAGTTTTTCCTTCTGCCTCCATCTTCTCTTGCAACAGAGTCTCCCTGGATGTTTCACGCTCCACTGCAGCAGCTCTTAGGTACAACCAAAGCTTGAGAGATGCTACCATGGTGCTGGCTGGGAGAAAAACCTTGTAAACTCCATTTTCAGATGGCAAAGAGTGTCACATGAATTACCACCATTCCAACTCTTAGTGCACTCTTAGTGTCAAGGACAACAATAAAGAAGATAAGGAGTGCAGAGGAGCACGTGCAGCCCACACTAATTACTCCCATCACTAACAACTCAATGAAGCCAAGCATAAAAGTGAATGTGTACAAAAATGTGTAGAGCTGAAGAAAGCATCCCTTATTCCCTGACAGAGGGAGAATGGCTGTGTCAGCAAAACAAAGCTTCGAAAGTGGTCTGAAAAGTTGAGCCTGAAGCTGTGCTGGCAACACTGTGCCCTTGGGTGACTTTGGATCATGTCAATCTCCCTTCAGCAAAATAGGGATGGTGCCTTCTTTCCTGCACCATTGCTCATGATTTGGTGGGTTTTGAAGTTCCTCTGGTGGGTGACCATCCTCTGCCCAGCACAGAAGAACTCCCACATTTAGGCAGGAATCTTCAAAACCTAAATAACAGTCTCTAGAGACTGTTCTTGCCTGCATTGAACATAGTAAGGAAATAGGCTCTCTAGTGGGCTGAAGACTACTAGATATCCTCTCTGGGATCAGGACATCCCCATGTGGAGATTGAAAGTGTCCTATTTAGTGCCCTGTCTCCAACACAATCATCATTACTGTTCCAGACTACTCCCCTTTGTATTCCTCCCTCTCATCTCCACTTCAGAGGGCCTGTGACATTACGGAGAACTGGCAGGGAATGAGAGCATCCAGGCAGTTTTTAATCAAACCACACAATTAGGGTCTTTGCCTGCTCATTCTGCCAGCCAGGGATCCTCACCATCATGCTCTGCTGATCTCCTCTGCCCTAGAGCAGGAGTAGCAGCTCAGACCCTGATTCAGGTTCTCCATGTCTGGGAGGGAAGGACTAGTTCACAACCTGATTCAGAACCTCCTGACACTCAGAAGGGCTCATTCCAGCCCTGATTCATGCTGTGCTGATCTGATTCAAACCCTCCTGGCCCAGCAGGAAAATGGGACCATGACTCAGATGTCCAGGTTCAGAGCAAGGTGACTCAGGACCCTCATGGACCACAGCTGGGACAACTGCACCAAAATCAGAGGATCACAGAACCATCAAGGTTGGAGGAGACCTCTAAGACCACCGAGTCCAACCATTAACCTGTCACTGCTGCAACCCCTAAACCAGATCCTCCAGTGCCAGATCCAGATGCCTCTTCCACACTTCCAGAGATGGTGACTCCAACACCTCCCTGGGCAATATTCCAGTGTGTGTCCACCCTTACAAGGAAAACATTTTTCATAACATCTGATCTGACTTTGCCCTGGCTCAGCTCAAGGCCATTCCCTCTAGTCCTCTCCCTGCAGCCCTGGCAGGACACACATCCCACCCCTCTCTCCATCCCTGGCAGGGAATTGCAGATAGCCAGGAGGTCACTCCTGAGCCTCTTCTCCAGGCTGAACAAACCCAAATCCCTCAGCCCTTCCTCATACGACGTGTTTTCTAGACCTTTTCCTCTGCTACCTATGGGGGGTCATGCTGCTGCCTGGACGATGGGAATGAGCTGTTCCAAGATGCATTTTGGACTAGATCAATACCACAAATCTGTTGTTCAGAGTAGAGTATGGTACCAGGATATTCCAGCTGAGTGGCCCCATGGGTAAATAGGTGCTAATCCACCTCTGGCAATCACTGCCCTTTCAACCTGTGGCAGGAGCCTGCCTGGCACAGCCCCTCCTTGTGACACAGTGCCAGGTCTTGTCCTGCAGACGCTGTTGGATCAATGCCCTTTGCATCCTGCCGTGAAGAATTCAATGAGCTTTTTCAGCATCAGCAGCTCAGGGCTGCTGGGTTTTGTACCTCGTGCTTACACTTATGGGACCTGACAGTGGCTCTTTAATTCTTAATCCTTCTGAGACGCAGACTGTGTGTTCCTTCCAACTTGGATCAGTCTGGACCTCATTAGCTCTTCTCACTGGGTTGTGCCCAGAGGAGGTGGCAGACGTACAGACCCGGGTGAAATCGCAGTCCCTCACTGTGGTGTTACTGCAATCCAGGCCTGTGAATTTTGTACTGCATTGGAACCGAACTCTTCAGTAAAAGCCCCTGAGGCTTCCCTGGTATTTCTGATTTCCCTTGGTATATTTTCCTTTTTTGCCTTCCAGATTTCCACTTGTGATCAGAACGGAGGTCAGGGTAGGCCACGGCATGCAAAGTGCTGATGTGGTGTCTGGAGGGTGTTGACTGGCCCCACATCTTCAGAGACAGGTATTTGAGGGGATGTGCATGGGGGAGGCTGGAAGCTTTAGAAAATCTTCACTGACATCATCTGTGAACAGTGAGAAGAGCAGTCAAAAGCTTTAAAGAATCCAGAGCAGGATCAGGCACAGGGTGTGATTCTTGAGGATGTCCTGGGTAGGGCCAGGAGTTGGATCCTGGATGATCCTCAAAGGTCCCTTCCAACTCTGATTAGTCTGTGATTCTGTGATTCATAATATCTTGTGAGCAAGAGTCTTCGACAGGTGCTCTTGGTAGGCACTGTCCTTGGATGAGGTCTGAACAGGTCACTTCTCTGGTGGGCTCAAGAAATCAAACACATCCCATTGGATCCCAATGCTCTCCCAGGAACAGAGACACAGTTCCTCTTGGTTTGGGGGTTGGATCACCCTTCCCTTGGTATCTCAGATCTGCAACCTATGTACAATGAAGAGAAAAAAAGCAAAAAAAAAAAAAGGAGAGGAAAGGGAGAGGAGAGCAAAAGAGAATCCTCCTCTGCAGAAAGATTTGTATCACACAGAATTGCTTCTGCAGAAGCAATTAGCTGGGGTAGGGGTGGGCTGTGAAGTTTGGCAACTGATTCGGGTCTGTTGGGACCAACCTGATACCAACAAGCACCATGGCTGCAGATTGGGCTTGTGGAAGCTGTTAGCTAGGCAGGTTCTCTGAAAGGCTCAATACTGATCCAAATCAAACACACCTAAATATGTCACTAAACATAGCAGCATTTGACCCCTCCCCACAAGCCTGGGAGTCAGAAACCAAAGAAGGAGAGCAGGATGTCTCTAGCATCAGCTGCCTCTGGCTGTTGGCACAGGGCAAGAGTGAGGGACTCAGTGCTCCTACATGAAGCTTTCACACCAACCTCCTGCAGAGAGAATTGTGACTTTGAAAACCCAGTACACAGCAGACCCTAAGATGCAGTGAGACCAGTAAACACTTTTAGCATGGAATTTTATACCAAGAAATGCAAAGTTTCATTCTGCTCTTTAAGTTTGCTTCCACGGAGTAGTTTCTAGTTCAGAAAGGGAAAAAATGCCTGGCATGTCTGAGCCCTCATCATGGAAAGAGGCAGAGCTTCTCCTAGGCACTGCAGCCCTGAGATTGTTTGCCTTACTAATAAAAAGTGAACCTAACTTGGCTTAACCCTGAGATCCCCATCATTTTCCACAGCACACACTGGGCCACTTGCAGGGAGGCATAGAAACCATAGCATGGTTAAGTAATTCTTTTTCACATGATGCAGCTGCAATTTGTCCTTCATTGCCATTAAACATAGAACAAGTTGTGAGTAAACTGCTTTAGACAAATCAGGACAGAGCTAACTGACCAACAATCCTGCTACTATATTGGCCCTGAATATACTTTTTTCCACAGATTAGAATCATAGCACCATCAAGGCTGGAGGAGATCTCTAAGATCATCAAGTCCAACCATTAACCTGTCGCTGCTGGAACCCCTAAACCCTAAACCAGATCCTCCAGTGCCAGATCTAGATGCCTCTTAAACACCTCCGGGGATGGTGACTCCACCACCTCCCTGGGCAATATCCCAGTGCCTCAATACCCTACAAGGGAAAACATTTCTCCCAACATCCAATCTGACTCTGCCCTGGCTCAGCTCAAGGCCATTCCCTCTAGACTGATGCAGGCTGAGATATTTGCATTTGCTCACTCACTCTCACATGATCCACAGTGTTTCACTCCCCCAATTTTCATCACGAGAGTATATTAGCAGATAAGTAATCTATGCTGTGATATTACCATATTCCTTGCTGAAGTGCAGCATGTGCACTGCACCAAATCACTGGCACAGCCAGAGTACAGAACCCTTTGCAGGGACAGCAGAGGTAAGAGTTTGGATTTGCAGTGTCAGCTCTCCTTCCAGTAACATCCAGCACCCTTGGGTGACCTTGCTGACGTTTCAAGCAACACACACTATTTATCTGAGTACCATGTAAGCCAAGTGGAAGCCTGAATATGGTAGAATCATAGTCATAGAACCATCAAGGTTGGAGGAGACCTCCAAGATCATCAAGTCCAACCATTAACCTGTCACTGCTGGAACCCCTAAACACTAAACCAGATCCTCCAGTGCCACATCCAGATGCCTCTTAAACACTTCCAGGGATGGTGACTCCACCACCTCCCTGGGCAATATCCCAGTGCCTCAACACCCTCACAGGGAAAACATTTTTTGTAATATCTGCTCTGAATCTGTGTAGTAAACTGAGCCTCAGTTTCACTGCCTGTTCATGTGAACATTCTCTTTGGTCCATGCACTCCAGACCATCTGTTTAAAGGATGCAGCACCACATCTCTCCACCACCACTGCTCCTACCCCTGCTCTGTCCCAGCCTCATCCTGAGCCAAGCCTGCTGATGCCAAGGGATTTTCCTGGCCTTCAAGTCACTCCCAAGATCTTTTTTTACTTTTAAATTAAGAAACCATAATGAAGTACACTCTTCAGAGAAATTACATTTTTGTCTTACCCACTGCTCATCTTTTGGATGGTGAAGGTACAAGAAAAAATGTTTGTAAATAGATAATGATGTCACTATAGACTTTTTCCTCAGTCAGAGAAATCCCAGCTTAGAGTCACAGCCATCTTCCTTTTCTTCTGATGGGTTTTGTCCTATATATGCACAAATTCCCAGTCCCTGCTCTTGCCTGACCTTTACTGAATGACCTTTTCCAGACCTGGCTGTTTGGTTCCATGCTGTCAGGCATCTCCTTCCTTCACCAGCTGCATGGAAGCTGATTTACTTGCCCTTTAAAAAAAATCACCCTCCCCTAGACAATTCTTCTTCTAATTACCCAATCCTTTGTTTCCTTTTCACTGCCTGATAAGTGCTATTTATATCCACAGCTGCTGAAGTATCTTCTTCCCGATGGCAGGTGAAGAAGATTCCTATCACAGCACATGCTCTGAAAACACTAATCTCTTTTCTGAAGTCATTTGACGCTACCTGTCTTTTGCCTTGTGGAAACGGCCTCTCTGTATGTTGGTGGCATGCACAAAATGACAGGAATGTCCCTGGGAGGGGGAAAGCAATGAAAATTAAAGGCAATCACTGGGATAATACAGCTGAGCTCACTGCAGAGCTGAAAAAAGTGGTGCCACCTCCCCTCCCCTACAATGAAGCACTGGGGCTTCTCCAGCTTTGTGCAGGAAGCAGACAGCTATCCTCCTTTTCCCTGTGAGATTAGTTTTTCAGTTTTCCACCTCCTCACTCTACTGGCACAAAAGTGGAAGCGGCAAGGGGAGAAGATGGTGGAAGAAAACAGCTCTCCGAGCATAAATCACTAGAAGCATGTTTGGATTTGGACAACTCTCTCTTGGGGTACTTATTTTGGTAGAGTTATAAATCAGCCCCAGACTCGGAGGAGACATGTGGAATGGTCACAGAGGAGGTCAGTTGCTTCTGACCTTGTAGTCTGTGCTGCAAACCAAACTCAGGTGCTGCAAACCTCGTGCACACCTATTCCACACAGCTACACCCAGACAAACAGCCCCAGGGTCAGCAACACCTGCACTGCAAAGCCCAAAGTCACATTTTCAGCTTCTTACCTGTAGTATCAAGAAAACCAAACCTTCACTGCACCTGGAGATTTTGAGCTCTGCCTTTTGTTTGTCCTACCACAGAGCAGAATCCACACCTGAACTGAAACAGGTTTGGTTCCCTATTGTGTCTGCCAGGCTTAAAAGCAAATGTGGTTACAATTGAAGCTGTGTTAAAACTGACCCTCATATTAGCAATTTCACTGTAATTAGGGAGAACATTTTCCATTTAACCTGACACCACAGTGCCTCAGGCTCAGCTGTGTGACCAGTGATTAAAATTAAGAAGCCCATCCTAGGCAAATGAAGAACAACACGGTGGAACCAGCTGAGGAAGGAGTACAAGTACAACTCTCTGTAGCTTAAGGGCTGATTTCTGCCACAGAGAGATTTGCAGACCAAAGTGAAGAGACTCTGGTGTGGAACAGAATCAGAATCACAGAATCAGTTAGGTCAGAAGGGACCACAGTGGGTCATAGTTCAGATTGTAACACTCAGCATAGCCCAAAGGGAGTTCAGAGAAGGGTTATATGAGCCATCAGGGGGACGAAGGGGCCAACTTCGGACAAATGATTCAAGAAGCCAAGTATTTCAGCTTGGCCAGGCAATGACTAAGGGAGGGATATACTCCAACACTACCCACTGCAGCACAACTGTTAAAGGCTTAGTTCCATCAGAACCTCAGCAAGATAAGGGAGCCATTGCAGGATTCATCCTTCAAAATCTATGCTAATCACCTGAGCATACGAAAGGGTGAACCAATGTGCAGTGATCAGTCCTCAGTCTTTAACAGTTTTGCAACTGCTCCTTGTGCCAAAAGAGGAATAGGCCAACTGCAACTCTGTCTGGAGAGAGGTCAGTAAGCTGCACCCCAGTGAGTTGCTGGTTGGATGATGTTCTCTGCTCACTTCAGCTTTATCACAAGCATTGCAGGCACCAAAGTGCCACAGCAATTAGTTTTAGTTCAAGCCCTGGCACCTTGTGCTCAAGCTCAGTGTCCTGGCACCTCGTGTGAGACTGACAAGATGTATCACCACTCTGGGAGCTCTCTTAGTTTTCCAATGCCAAATACTTTCAAGGGGTGATGATGCTCTGAGTTATTTCAGAGAATCATAGAACCATCAAGGTTGGAGGTGACCTCTAAGATGATTGAGTTCAACCATTAACCTGTCACTGCTGGAACCTCTAAACCCTAAACCAGATCCTCCAGTGCCACATTCAGATGCTTCTTACACACTTCTAGGGATGATGACTCCACCACCTCCCTGGGCAATATCCCAGTGCCTGACCAATCTGTATCAGAGTCAGCTTCATTGATCCACTGGTTGACACCTCCCCAAACAATCATAAAAAGTGCAGAACATGTAATGATGTGTCCCCTGAAAACAAAGAGATCACTGCTGTGATCCCTGAGCTTTGTGCCATAAAGAGGGGCAATAACTCCTTATAAAAACAGTTACAAGGTTATCTAGGGAGGGCAAAGGGGAGGAAGTCAAAACAGAGCCACGAGAAAAAGAGAAAAATGTTTCTGTTAGAAATAAAGTCTTCAGAGTGGGATGAGCCAGCAGGAGCAGCCTGACCCCTGGGACGGAGCTGGATAGACCACAATATGACCATGTGTATCTGGACTCTGACAGCAAAAATGACAGTTCTGTGCAAACACCTCTGCCAGGACACATTCATTGTGGTTTCTACCTACCATGCCAGACCAGCCTGCCAGTCCCTGTTCATCACCAACTGACACCAGTCAGGCTGTGAAACACTGTGTTCTGGGAATGCTGCACTCATGTGATGAGGAAATGACACATTATGTGTCATTGGAACCTAATATCCTCCACTCACGAAAGTTGCTCTGATTTTAGACCTCCCTGCCATGGAAAGCCAAGTATAGCACACATGAAACTGTCCTGAGAAAAACAACAGGTTGAAAACCCACAGTCCTTGTCTCAGCCCTCACATTGGGCTCCTGGGAGCTCAATCCCCCATGCCCAGTAAGCACCATGCAGGTCAGCAGGAGGATTGGCCCTTCCTGGGGTCCTGGATGGCACCATGGGATGACAAGGGCAAGCAAATGCCCTTTGCACTCACCAGGATCTGTTGCCTCCCTTGGTGCACTGTCAGGGCCATTATTCACAAAGAGTTGGTAAACAGAGGTGTGTTTGCTGCAGTGTGTTCCTGACTGGGCTGGTTGGAGCTGCTGAGCCAAGGCACAGGGAGTGGAGCATCCATCTTTTGTGTGCTGCAGGACATGTGCTGGTGGCACAGTGCCAGTGACAGCCATGCCATGGGGCTGGAGGCTCTTGGAAAAGGTCCACATTCCCCAGAGGAGCTGCAAGGGGTCCCTGGCTGTCCCTGTAGGCTCCAGGCACATCCACATTTATCTGGGGGGCTCCCACCTCAAGGTGCTCTGAGCTCCCCTTGGGGCAGTGCTGGCACCCACCCACTGCATGCATCCCCTTCCTCCTCAAATAATCCCTCCAATTTTCACCTAAATGACCCGACCTCATTAGTAGGAGCCTCTCCAAAGGTGGCACACATGGAGACATCTGTCTGTGCCAAGCCCTCGAGGCTTTGCCTCCCCCATGCAACAGCCCAGAGCTGGGTACAAGAAATCCTGTCTGCCCCATCCCTTCCCAGGACGGATTTGCATATTGGGTCAGGCAACTGTTTCCAGCAACTTGATTTCCAGGGGGTAATATTATTCATGAAGCTATTTGCAGTCCCCAAATCCTTGGCTGCTGTTTGTTTGCTTCTTCCTCGCTCCCTCTTGCCTAGTTTTTACTCTCCCTTGGCTGCTGGTCTGTTAAAAAAGAAGTTTCCCTTGGCTGCACTTTCAGTAGGACATTTCAAAGTCAGGCTGAGATGGGTATGAAATGAGGATAGATGCCAGGTTCCTTTTCACTACATCCCAAACTACTAGAATAGCACGGAAAGCTGTAAATTAGGTCAGCTTTGCACAACAGCTTCCCGAGCTTTCGCCTGGAGCAACTCTGCACAGCCCTCGGGTGACTATCCCTTTAAACAGATCTGGTGCAGCTTGTCTTGGGAGACTGGTGTGATGCACTGAGAGCTCTCCCAGGTCTGCCCCCTCTCCTACAGAGACACAGTTTGGGACCCAGATCTGCCCCTCTGAGGGTGCAGAGGCAGATGGAGGCACAGGAACCCCCCAACACCCCAAGGCTGGGGCCTGAGAGTGGGCAGGGATATGGGGCAGGTGCCCAGCACACAGAGGGGAGAGCTGTGCATGGGCAGGATGGGCAGCAGCAGATCCTGGATAAACAGCAACAGGCTGAGCAGCAGTGCTGAGGTCTGAGATCAACTGGGAGAGCTTCCCACCAGGTCCTGAGCAGCTTCCAGCTGTAAAGGCTCAGAAACTTCCTTTTGGATACAGCCAGAAAACTAGGAGGATTGCTGGTGCTGAGATGATGCTCCCTGTACCTGTGGGCAGAGGGACAGGCAGATGTCTCCATGAGCTCTCTTGCTAGCTAAGCCATTGCCACCTTGGTACACCATTCACAAGGAGAAGACAGTTCCTTGCTCCCTGTGGTGGAAGATTAGAATCATAGAACCATACAATTTTAAGGGTTGGAATCAGATCATCTAGTCCCACCCCCCCTGCCCTGGGCAGGGACACCTCCCACCAGAGCAGGTTGCTCCAGGCTCA